>NW_026136884.1:0-156756 GCF_905237075.1 Dicentrarchus labrax | reverse complement strand
CTAAGCCAGCCAATCAGGAGGCGTTTAACAGTCAGCCAGCCAATCAGGAGGCGTGTAACACTCAGGTAGCCAATCAGGAGTCGTGTAACACTCAGCCAGCCAATCAGGAAGCGTGTAACACTCAGCCAGCCAATCAGGAGGCGTGTAACACTCAGGTAGGCAATCAGGAGTCGTGTAACACTCAGCCAGCCAATCAGGAGGCGTGTAACACTCAGCCAGCCAATTAGGAGCCGTTTAACACTCAGCCAGCCAATCAGGAGGCGTTTAACAGTCAGCCAGCCAATCAGGAGGCGTGTAACACTCAGGTAGCCAATCAGGAGTCGTGGTAACACTCAGCCAGCCAATCAGGAAGCGTGTAACACTCAGCCAGCCAATTATGAGGCGTGTAACACTCAGGCACCCAATAAGGAGGCGTGTCACACTCAGACAGCCAATCAGGGGGCATGTAACACTCAGCCAGCCAATCAGGAGGCGTGTAACACTCAGACAGCCAATCAGGGGGGCGTGTAAAAATCAGCCAGCCAATCAGGAGGCATGTAACACTCAGACAGCCAATCAGGGGGCGTGTAACACTTGCGCAGCCAATCAGGAGGCGTGTAACACACAGCCAGCCACTAAGGAGGCGTGTCACACTCAGCCAGCCAATCAGGAGTTGTGTAACACTTGCGCAGCCAATCAGGAGGTGTGTAACACACAGCCAGCCAATCAGGACGCGTTTAACACTCAGGCAGCCAATCAGGAGGCCTTTGACATTCAGCCAGCCAATCAGGAGCCGTTTAACACTCAGCCAGCCAATCAGGAGGCGTGTAACACTCAGCCAGCCAATCAGGAGGCGTTTCACAATCAGGTAGCCAATCAGGAGTTGTGTAACACTCAGCCAGCCAATAAGGAGACGTGTCACACTCAGACAGCCAATCAGGGGGCATGTCACACTCAACCAGCCAATTAGGAGGCGTGTAACACTCAGGCAGCCAATAAGCCGGCGTGTCACACCCAGGCAGCCAATTAGGACGGGTGTAACACACAGCCAGCCAATCAGGAGGCCTTTGACATTCAGCCAGCCAATCAGGAGCCGTTTAACATTCAGCCAGCCAATCAGGAGGCGTGTAACACTCAGGTGGCCAATCAGGAGTCGTGTAACACTCAGCCAGCCAATCAGGAGGCGTGTAACACTCAGGCACCCAATAAGGAGGCGTGTCACACTCAGCCAGCCAATAAGGAGGCGTGTCACAGTCAGCCAGCCAATCAGCAGGCGTGTAACACACAGCAAGCCAATCAGGACGCATTTAACACTCAGGCAGCAAATCAGTAGGCCTTTGACATTCAGCCAGCCAATCAGGAGCCGTTTAACACTCAGCCAGCCAATCAGGAAGCGTGTCACACTCAGCCAGCCAATCAGGAGGCATGTAACACTCAGTCAGCCAATAAGGAGACGTGTCACACTCAGACAGCCAATCAGGGGGCATGTCACACTCAACCAGCCAATTAGGAGGCGTGTAACACTCAGGCAGCCAATAACCCGGCGTGTCACACTCAGGCAGCCAATTAGGACGGGTGTAACACACAGCCAGCCAATCAGGAGGCCTTTGACATTCAGCCAGCCAATCAGGAGCCGTTTAACATTCAGCCAGCCAATCAGGAGGCGTGTAACACTCAGGTGGCCAATCAGGAGTCGTGTAACACTCAGCCAGCCAATCAGGAGGCGTGTAACACTCAGGCACCCAATAAGGAGGCGTGTCACACTCAGCCAGCCAATTAGGAGGCGTGTAACACTCAGGCACCCAATAAGGAGGCGTGTCACACTCAGACAGCCAATCAGGGGGCATGTAACACTCAGCCAGCCAATCAGGAGGCGTGTAACACTCAGACAGCCAATCAGGGGGCGTGTAACACTCAGCCAGCCAATCAGGAGGCATGTAACACTCAGACAGCCAATCAGGGGGCGTGTAACACTTGCGCAGCCAATCAGGAGGCGTGTAACACACAGCCAGCCACTAAGGAGGCGTGTCAAACTCAGCCAGCCAATCAGGAGTTGTGTAACACTTGCGCAGCCAATCAGGAGGTGTGTAACACACAGCCAGCCAATCAGGACGCGTTTAACACTCAGGCAACCAATCAGGAGGCCTTTGACATTCAGCCAGCCAATCAGGAGCCGTTTAACACTCAGCCAGCCTATCAGGAGGCGTGTAACACTCAGCCAGCCAATCAGGAGGCGTTTCACACTCAGGTAGCCAATCAGGAGTTGTGTAACACTCAGCCAGCCAATCAGGAGGCGTGTAACACTCAGCCAGCCAATTAGGAGCCGTTTAACACTCAGCCTGCCAATCAGGAGGCGTTTAACAGTCAGCCAGCCAATCAGGAGGCGTGTAACACTCAGGTAGCCAATCAGGAGTCGTGTAACACTCAGGTAGCCAATCAGGAGTCGTGTAACACTTAGCCAGCCAATCAGGAAGCGTGTAAAACTCAGCCAGCCAATCAGGAGGCGTGTAACACTCAGGCAGCCAATAAGCAGGCGTGTCACACTCAGGCAGCCAATTAGGACGGGTGTAACACACAGCCAGCCAATCAGGAGGCCTTTGACACTCAGCCAGCCAATAAGGAGGCGTGTCACAGTCAGCCAGCCAATCAGGAGGCGTGTAACACTTGCGCAGCCAATCAGCAGGCGTGTAACACACAGCAAGCCAATCAGGACGCATTTAACACTCAGGCAGCCAATCAGTAGGCCTTTGACATTCAGCCAGCCAATCAGGAGCCGTTTAACACTCAGCCAGCCAATCAGGAAGCGTGTCACACTCAGCCAGCCAATCAGGAGGCATGTAACACTCAGTCAGCCAATAAGGAGACGTGTCACACTCAGACAGCCAATCAGGGGGGCATGTCACACTCAACCAGCCAATTAGGAGGCGTGTAACACTCAGGCAGCCAATAAGCCGGCGTGTCACACTCAGGCAGCCAATTAGGACGGGTGTAACACACAGCCAGGCAATCAGGAGGCCTTTGACATTCAGCCAGCCAATCAGGAGCCGTTTAACATTCAGCCAGCCAATCAGGAGGCGTGTAACACTCAGGTGGCCAATCAGGAGTCGTGTAACACTCAGCCAGCCAATCAGGAGGCGTGTAACACTCAGGCACCCAATAAGGAGGCGTGTCACACTCAGCCAGCCAATCAGGAGGCATGTAACACTCAGCCAGCCAATAAGGAGGCATGTCACACTCAGCCAGCCAATCAGGAGGTGTGTAACACTCAGACAGCCAATCAGGGGGCGTGTAACACTCAGCCAGCCAATCAGGAGGCATGTAACACTCAGCCAGCCAATAAGGAGGCATGTCACACTCAGCCAGCCAATCAGGAGGTGTGTAACACTTGCACAGCCAATCAGGAGGTGTGTAACACACAACCAGCCAATAAGGAGGCGTGTCACACTCAGCCAGCCAATCAGGGAGTGTGTAACACTTGCGCAGCCAATCAGGAGGTGTGTAACACACAGCCAGCCAATCAGGACGCGTTTAACACTCAGGCAGCCAATCAGGAGGCCTTTGACATTCAGCCAGCCAATCAGGAGGCGTTTAACACTTAGCCAGCCAATCAGGAGGTGTGTAACACTCAGCCAGCAGTTCAGGAGGCGTTTCACACTCAGGTAGCCAATCAGGAGTTGTGTAACACTCAGCCAGCCAATCAGGAGGCGTGTAACAGTCAGCCAGCCAATCAGGAGGCGTGTAACACTCAGGTGGCCAATCAGGAGTCGTGTAACACTCAGCCAGCCAATCAGGAGGCTTGTAACACTCAGGCACCCAATAAGGAGGCGTGTCACACTCAGACAGCCAATCAGGGGCCATGTAACACGCAGCCAGCCAATCAGGAGGCGTGTAACACTCAGACAGCCAATCAGGGGGCGTGTAACACTCAGCCAGCCAATCAGGAGGCGTGTAACACTCAGACAGCCAATCAGGAGTCGTGTAACACTCAGCCAGCCAATCAGGAGGCGTGTAACACTCAGCCAGCCAATTAGGAGGCGTTTAACACTCAGCCTGCCAATCAGGAGGCGTTTAACAGTCAGCCAGCCAATCAGGAGGCGTGTAACACTCAGGTAGCCAATCAGGAGTCGTGTAACACTCAGCCAGCCAATCAGGAAGCGTGTAACACTCAGCCAGCCAATCAGGAGGCGTGTAACACTCAGGTAGGCAATCAGGAGTCGTGTAACACTCAGCCAGCCAATCAGGAGTCGTGTAACACTCAGCCAGCCAATCAGGAGGCGTGTCACACTCAGCCAGCCAATCAGGAGGCGTGTAACACTCAGCCAGCCAATCAGGAGGCGTGTAACACTCAACCAGCCAATCAGGAGGTGTGTAACACTTGCGCAGCCAATCAGGAGACATGTAACACACAGTCAGCCAATAAGGAGACGTGTCACACTCAGACAGCCAATCAGGGGGCATGTAACACTCAACCAGCCAATTAGGAGGCGTGTAACACTCAGGCAGCCAATAAGCAGGCGTGTCACACTCAGGCAGCCAATTAGGACGGGTGTAACACACAGCCAGCCAATCAGGATGCCTTTGACATTCAGCCAGCCAATCAGGAGCCGTTTAACATTCAGCCAGCCAATCAGGAGGCGTGTAACAGTCAGCCAGCCAATCAGGAGGCGTGTAACACTCAGGTGGCCAATTAGGAGGCGTGTAACACTCAGGCACCCAATAAGGAGGCCTGTCACACTCAGACAGCCAATCAGGGGGCATGTAACACTCAGCCAGCCAATCAGGAGGCATGTAACACTCAGACAGCCAATCAGGGGGCGTGTAACACTCAGCCAGCCAATCAGGAGGCATGTAACACTCAGACAGCCAATCAGGGGGCGTGTAACACTTGCGCAGCCAATCAGGAGGCGTGTAACACACAGCCAGCCACTAAGGAGGCGTGTCACACTCAGCCAGCCAATCAGGAGTTGTGTAACACTTGCGCAGCCAATCAGGAGGTGTGTAACACACAGCCAGCCAATCAGGACGCGTTTAACACTCAGGCAGCCAATCAGGAGGCCTTTGACATTCAGCCAGCAAATCAGGAGCCGTTTAACACTCAGCCAGCCAATCAGGAGGCGTGTAACACTCAGCCAGCCAATCAGGAGGCGTTTCACACTCAGCCAGCCAATTAGGAGCCGTTTAACACTCAGCCTGCCAATCAGGAGGCGTTTAACAGTCAGCCAGCCAATCAGGAGGCGTGTAACACTCAGGTAGCCAATCAGGAGTCGTGTCACACTCAGGTAGCCAATCAGGAGTCGTGTAACACTTAGCCAGCCAATCAGGAAGCGTGTAAAACTCAGCCAGCCAATCAGGAGGCGTGTAACACTCAGCCAGCCAATCAGGAGGCGTGTAACACTCAGGTGGCCAATCAGGAGTCGTTTAACACTCAGCCAGCCAATCAGGAAACGTGTAACACTCAGGCACCCAATAAGGAGGCGTGTCACACTCAGACAGCCAATCAGGGGCCATGTAACACGCAGCCAGCCAATCAGGAGGCGTGTAACACTCAGACAGCCAATCAGGGGGCGTGTAACACTCAGCCAGCCAATCAGGAGGCGTGTAACACTCAGGTAGCCAATCAGGAGTCGTTTAACACTCAGCCAGCCAATCAGGAGGCGTGTAACACTCAGCCAGCCAATTAGGACGGGTGTAACACACAGCCAGCCAATCAGGATGCCTTTGACATTCAGCCAGCCAATCAGGAGCCGTTTAACACTCAGGCACCCAATAAGGAGGCGTGTCACACTCAGGTGGCCAATCAGGAGTCGTGTAACACTCAGCCAGCCAATCAGGAAACGTGTAACACTCAGGCACCCAATAAGGAGGCGTGTCACACTCAGACAGCCAATCAGGGGCCATGTAACACGCAGCCAGCAAATCAGGAGGCGTGTAACACTCAGACAGCCAATCAGGATGCCTTTGACATTCAGCCAGCCAATCAGGAGCCGTTTAACATTCAGCCAGCCAATCAGGAGGCGTGTAACACTCAGGTGGCCAATCAGGAGTCGTGTAACACTCAGCCAGCCAATCAGGAAACGTGTAACACTCAGGCACCCAATAAGGAGGCGTGTCACACTCAGACAGCCAATCAGGGGCCATGTAACACGCAGCCAGCAAATCAGGAGGCGTGTAACACTCAGACAGCCAATCAGGGGGCGTGTAACACTCAGCCAGCCAATCAGGAGGCGTGTAACACTCAGGTAGCCAATCAGGAGTCGTGTAACACTCAGCCAGCCAATCAGGAGGCGTGTAACACTCAGGTGGCCAATCAGGAGTCGTTTAACACTCAGCCAGCCAATCAGGAAACGTGTAACACTCAGGCACCCAATAAGGAGGCGTGTCACACTCAGACAGCCAATCAGGGGCCATGTAACACGCAGCCAGCCAATCAGGAGGCGTGTAACACTCAGACAGCCAATCAGGGGGCGTGTAACACTCAACCAGCCAATCAGGAGGCGTGTAACACTCAGGTAGCCAATCAGGAGTCGTTTAACACTCAGCCAGCCAATCAGGAGGCGTGTAACACTCAGCCAGCCAATTAGGAGCCGTTTAACACTAAGCCAGCCAATCAGGAGGCGTTTAACAGTCAGCCAGCCAATCAGGAGGCGTGTAACACTCAGGTAGCCAATCAGGAGTCGTGTAACACTCAGCCAGCCAATCAGGAAGCGTGTAACACTCAGCCAGCCAATCAGGAGACGTGTAACACTCAGGTAGGCAATCAGGAGTCGTGTAACACTCAGCCAGCCAATCAGGAGGCGTGTAACACTCAGCCAGCCAATTAGGAGCCTTTTAACACTCAGCCAGCCAATCAGGAGGCGTTTAACAGTCAGCCAGCCAATCAGGAGGCGTGTAACACTCAGGTAGCCAATCAGGAGTCGTGTAACACTCAGCCAGCCAATCAGGAAGCGTGTAACACTCAGCCAGCCAATTAGGAGGCGTGTAACACTCAGGCACCCAATAAGGAGGCCTGTCACACTCAGACAGCCAATCAGGGGGCATGTAACACTCAGCCAGCCAATCAGGAGGCATGTAACACTCAGACAGCCAATCAGGGGGCGTGTAACACTCAGCCAGCCAATCAGGAGGCATGTAACACTCAGACAGCCAATCAGGGGGCGTGTAACACTTGCGCAGCCAATCAGGAGGCGTGTAACACACAGCCAGCCACTAAGGAGGCGTGTCACACTCAGCCAGCCAATCAGGAGTTGTGTAACACTTGCGCAGCCAATCAGGAGGTGTGTAACACACAGCCAGCCAATCAGGACGCGTTTAACACTCAGGCAGCCAATCAGGAGGCCTTTGACATTCAGCCAGCAAATCAGGAGCCGTTTAACACTCAGCCAGCCAATCAGGAGGCGTGTAACACTCAGCCAGCCAATCAGGAGGCGTTTCACACTCAGCCAGCCAATTAGGAGCCGTTTAACACTCAGCCTGCCAATCAGGAGGCGTTTAACAGTCAGCCAGCCAATCAGGAGGCGTGTAACACTCAGGTAGCCAATCAGGAGTCGTGTCACACTCAGGTAGCCATTCAGGAGTCGTGTAACACTTAGCCAGCCAATCAGGAAGCGTGTAAAACTCAGCCAGCCAATCAGGAGGCGTGTAACACTCAGCCAGCCAATTAGGAGCCGTTTAACACTTGCGCAGCCAATCAGGAGGCGTGTAACACACAGCCAGCCACTAAGGAGACGTGTCACACTCAGACAGCCAATCAGGGGGCATGTAACACTCAACCAGCCAATTAGGAGGCGTGTAACACTCAGGCAGCCAATAAGCAGGCGTGTCACACTCAGGCAGCCAATTAGGACGGGTGTAACACACAGCCAGCCAATCAGGATGCCTTTGACATTCAGCCAGCCAATCAGGAGCCGTTTAACATTCAGCCAGCCAATCAGGAGGCGTGTAACAGTCAGCCAGCCAATCAGGAGGCGTGTAACACTCAGGTGGCCAATCAGGAGTCGTGTAACACTCAGCCAGCCAATCAGGAAACGTGTAACACTCAGGCACCCAATAAGGGAGGCGTGTCACACTCAGACAGCCAATCAGGGGCCATGTAACACGCAGCCAGCAAATCAGGAGGCGTGTAACACTCAGACAGCCAATCAGGGGCGTGTAACACTCAGCCAGCCAATCAGGAGGCGTGTAACACTCAGGTAGCCAATCAGGAGTCGTGTAACACTCAGCCAGCCAATCAGGAGGCGTGTAACACTCAGGTGGCCAATCAGGAGTCGTTTAACACTCAGCCAGCCAATCAGGAAACGTGTAACACTCAGGCACCCAATAAGGAGGCGTGTCACACTCAGACAGCCAATCAGGGGCCATGTAACACGCAGCCAGCCAATCAGGAGGCGTGTAACACTCAGACAGCCAATCAGGGGGCGTGTAACACTCAACCAGCCAATCAGGAGGCGTGTAACACTCAGGTAGCCAATCAGGAGTCGTTTAACACTCAGCCAGCCAATCAGGAGGCGTGTAACACTCAGCCAGCCAATTAGGAGCCGTTTAACACTAAGCCAGCCAATCAGGAGGCGTTTAACAGTCAGCCAGCCAATCAGGAGGCGTGTAACACTCAGGTAGCCAATCAGGAGTCGTGGTAACACTCAGCCAGCCAATCAGGAAGCGTGTAACACTCAGCCAGCCAATCAGGAGACGTGTAACACTCAGGTAGGCAATCAGGAGTCGTGTAACACTCAGCCAGCCAATCAGGAGGCGTGTAACACTCAGCCAGCCAATTAGGAGCCGTTTAACACTCAGCCAGCCAATCAGGAGGCGTTTAACAGTCAGCCAGCCAATCAGGAGGCGTGTAACACTCAGGTAGCCAATCAGGAGTCGTGTAACACTCAGCCAGCCAATCAGGAAGCGTGTAACACTCAGCCAGCCAATTAGGGAGGCGTGTAACACTCAGGCACCCAATAAGGAGGCGTGTCACACTCAGACAGCCAATCAGGGGGCATGTAACACTCAGCCAGCCAATCAGGAGGCGTGTAACACTCAGACAGCCAATCAGGGGGCGTGTAACACTCAGCCAGCCAATCAGGAGGCATGTAACACTCAGACAGCCAATCAGGGGGCCTGTAACACTTGCGCAGCCAATCAGGAGGCGTGTAACACACAGCCAGCCACTAAGGAGGCGTGTCACACTCAGCCAGCCAATCAGGAGTTGTGTAACACTTGCGCAGCCAATCAGGAGGTGTGTAACACACAGCCAGCCAATCAGGACGCGTTTAACACTCAGGCAGCCAATCAGGAGGCCTTTGACATTCAGCCAGCCAATCAGGAGCCGTTTAACACTCAGCCAGCCAATCAGGAGGCGTGTAACACTCAGCCAGCCAATCAGGAGGCGTTTCACACTCAGGTAGCCAATCAGGGAGTTGTGTAACACTCAGCCAGCCAATCAGGAGGCGTGTAACACTCAGCCAGCCAATTAGGAGCCGTTTAACACTCAGCCTGCCAATCAGGAGGCGTTTAACAGTCAGCCAGCCAATCAGGAGGCGTGTAACACTCAGGTAGCCAATCAGGAGTCGTGTAACACTCAGGTAGCCAATCAGGAGTCGTGTAACACTTAGCCAGCCAATCAGGAAGCGTGTAAAACTCAGCCAGCCAATCAGGAGGCGTGTAACACTCGGGCAGCCAATAAGCAGGCGTGTCACACTCAGGCAGCCAATCAGGACGCGTTTAACACTCAGCCAGCCAATCAGGAGGCCTTTGACATTCAGGCAGCCAATCAGGAGCCGTTTAACACTCAGCCAGCCAATAAGGAGCCGTTTCACACTCAGGCAGCCAATTAGGAGGGGTGTAACACTCAGGTAGCCAATCAGTAAGCCATTGACTCTCAGTCAGCCAATCAGAACTTGTGTAACACACAGCCAGCCAATCAGGAGGCCTTTGAATATTCAGCCAGCCAATCAGGAGCCGTTTAACACTCAGCCAGCCAATCAGGAGGCGTGTAGCACTCAGCCAGCCAATCAGGAGGCGTGTAATACTCAGCCAGCCAATTAGGAGGCGTGTAACACTCAGGCACCCAATAAGGAGGCGTGTCACACTCAGACAGCAAATCAGGGGGCATGTAACACTCAGGCAGCCAATCAGGAGGCGTGTAACACTTGCGCAGCCAATCGGGAGGCGTGTAACAGTCAGCCAGCCAATCAGGAGGCGTGTAACACTCAGCCAGCCAATCAGGAGGCGTGTAACGCTCACCCAGCCTATCAGGAGGCGTGTTACACTCAGACAGCAAATCAGGGGGCATATAACACTTAGCCAGCCAATCAGGGGGCGTGTTACACTCAGCTTGCCAATAAGGAGGCGCGTCACACTCAGCCAGCCAATCAGGAGGTCTTTGACATTCAACCAGCCAATTAGGAGGCGTGTAACACTCAGGCACCCAATAAGGAGGCGTGTAACACTCAGACAGCAAATCAGGGGGCATGTAACACTCAGGCAGCCAATCAGGAGGCGTGTAACACTTTCGCAGCCAATCAGGAGGCGTGTAACACACAGCCAGCCAATCAGGAAGCGTGTAACACTCAGACAGCCAATCAGGAGGCGTGTAACACTCAGCCAGCCAATCAGGAGGCCTGTAACACTCAGGTAGCCAATCAGGAGTCGTGTAACACTCAGCCAGCCAATCAGGAGGCGTGTAACACTCAGCCAGCCAATCAGGAGGCGTGTAACACTCAGCCAGCCAATCAGGAGGCCTTTAACACTCAGTTGGCCAATCAGGAGTCGTGTAACACTCAGCAAGCCAATCAGGAGGCGTGTAACACTCAGCCAGCCAATCAGGAGGCGTGTAACACTCAGCTTGCCAATAAAGAGGCGTGTCACACTCAGCCAGCCAATCAGGAGGTCTTTGACATTCAGCCAGCCAATCAGGAGACGTACACACTCAGCCAGCCAATCAGGAGGCATGTAACACTCAGTCAGCCAATAAGGAGACGTGGCACACTCAGACAGCCAATCAGGGGGCATGTAACACTCAACCAGCCAATCAGGAGGCGTTTCACACTCAGGCAGCCAATTAGGAGGCATGTAACACTCAGCCAGCCAATAAGGAGGCGTATCACACTCAGCCAGCCAATCAGGAGGTCTTTGACATTCAGCCAGCCAATCAGGAGACGTACACACTCAACCAGCCAATCAGGAGGCATGTAACACTCAGTCAGCCAATAAAGAGACGTGGCACACTCAGACAGCTAATCAGGGGCATGTAACACTCAACCAGCCAATCAGGAGGCGTTTCACACTCAGGCAGCCAATTAGGAGGCATGTAACACTCAGCCAGCCAATCAGGAGGCGTGGAACACTCAGCCAGACAATCAGGAGGCGTGTAACACTCAGCCAACCAATAAGGAGGCGTGTCACAGTCAGCCAGCCAATCAGGAGGCGTTTAACACTTGCGCAGCCAATCAGGAGGCGTGTAACACACAGCAAGCCAATCAGGACGCGTGTAACACTCAGCCAGCCAATCAGGAGGCGTGTAACGCTCAGCCAGCCTATCAGGAGGCGTGTAACACTCAGACAGCAAATCAGGGGGCATATAACACTTAGCCAGCCAATCAGGGGGCGTGTAACACTCAGCTTGCCATTAAGGAGGCGCGTCACACTCAGCCAGCCAATCAGGAGGCGTGTAACACACAGCCAGCCAATCAGGAAGCGTGTAACACTCAGACAGCCAATCAGGAGGCGTGTAACACACAGCAAGCCAATCAGGACGCATTTAACACTCAGGCAGCCAATCAGTAGGCCTTTTACATTCAGCCAGCCAATCAGGAGCCGTTTAACACTCAGCCAGCCAATCAGGAAGCGTGTCACACTCAGCCAGCCAATCAGGAGGCATGTAACACTCAGTCAGCCAATAAGGAGACGTGTCACACTCAGACAGCCAATCAGGGGGCATGTCACACTCAACCAGCCAATTAGGAGGCGTGTAACACTCAGGCAGCCAATAAGCCGGCGTGTCACACTCAGGCAGCCAATTAGGACGGGTGTAACACACAGCCAGCCAATCAGGAGGCCTTTGACATTCAGCCAGCCAATCAGGAGCCGTTTAACATTCAGCCAGCCAATCAGGAGGCGTGTAACACTCAGGTGGCCAATCAGGAGGCGTTTAACAGTCAGCCAGCCAATCAGGAGGCGTGTAACACTCAGGTAGCCAATCAGGAGGCGTTTAACAGTCAGCCAGCCAATCAGGAGGCGTGTAACACTCAGGTAGCCAATCAGGAGTCGTGTAACACTCAGCCAGCCAATCAGGAAGCGTGTAACACTCAGCCAGCCAATCAGGAGGCGTGTCACAGTCAGCCAGCCAATCAGGAGGCGTTTAACACTTGCGCAGCCAATCAGGAGGCGTGTAACACACAGCAAGCCAATCAGGACGCGTGTAACACTCAGCCAGCCAATCAGGAGGCGTGTAACACTCAGCCAGCCAATAAAGAGGCGTGTAACACTCAGCCAGCCAATCAGGAGGCATGTAACACTCAGCCAGCCAATAAGGAGGCGTGTCACACTCATCCAGCCAATCAGGAGGTGTGTAACACTCAGCCAGCCAATTAGGAGGCGTGTAACACACAGCCAGCCAATTAGGACGCGTTTAACACTCAGCCAGCCAATCAGGAGGCCTTTGACATTCAGCCAGCTAATCAGGAGCCCTTTAACACTCAGCCAGCCAATCAATAGGCGTGTAACACTCAGCCAGCCAATCAGGAGGCGTTTCACACTCACATAACCAATCTGGAGTTGTGTAACACTCAGCCAGCCAATTAGGTGGCGTGTAACACTCAGGCACCCAATAAGGAGGCGTGTCACACTCAGGCAGCCAATTAGGAGGGGTGTAACACTCAGGTAGCCAATCAGTAAGCCTTTGACTCTCAGCCAGCCAATCAGAACGTGTGTAACACTCAACCAGCCAATCAGGAGGCGTGTAACGCTCAGCCAGCCTATCAGGAGGCGTGTAAAACTCAACCAGCCAATCAGGAGGCGTGTAACGCTCAGCCAGCCTATCAGGAGGCGTGTAACACTCAGACAGCCAATCAGGGGGCATGTAACACTTAGCCAGCCAATCAGGGGGCGTGTTACACTCAGCTTGCCAATAAAGAGGCGTGTCACACTCAGCCAGCCAATCAGGAGGTCTTTGACATTCAGCCAGCCAATCAGGAGACGTACACACTCAGCCAGCCAATCAGGAGGCATGTAACACTCAGTCAGCAAATAAGGAGGCGTGTAACACACAGCCAGCCAATCAGGAGGCGTGTCACACTCAGCCAGCCAATCAGGAGGCGTGTAACACTTGCGCAGCCAATCAGGAGGCGTGTAACACCCAGCCAGCCAATCAGGACGCGTTTAACACTCAGCCAGCCAATAAGGAGCCGTTTCACACTCAGGCAGCCAATTAGGAGGGGTGTAACACTCAGGTAGCCAATCAGTAAGCCTTTGACTCTTAGCCAGCCAATCAGAACGTGTGTAACACTCAGCCAGCCAATCAGGAGGCGTGTAACACTCGGCCAGCCAATCAGGAGGCCTGTAACACTCAGGTAGCCAATCAGGAGTCGTGTAACACTCAGCCAGCCAATCAAGAGGCGTGTAACACTCAGCCAGCCAATTAGGAGGCGTGTAACACTCAGGCACCCAATCAGGAGGCGTGTCACACTCAGCCAGCCAATCAGGAGGTGTGTAACACTTGCGCAGCCAATCAGGAGGCGTGTAACACACAGCCAGCCAATAAGGAGGCGTGTCACACTCAGCCAGCCAATCAGGAGGTGTGTAACACTTGCGCAGCCAATCAGGAGGCGTTTAACAGTCAGCCAGCCAATCAGGAGGCGTGTAACACTCAGGTAGCCAATCAGGAGTCGTGTAACACTCAGCCAGCCAATCAGGAAGCGTGTAACACTCAGCCAGCCAATTAGGAGGCGTGTAACACTCAGGCACCCAATAAGGAGGCGTGTCACACTCAGACAGCCAATCAGGGGGCATGTAACACTCAGCCAGCCAATCAGGAGGCATGTAACACTCAGACAGCCAATCAGGGGGCGTGTAACACTCAGCCAGCCAATCAGGAGGCATGTAACACTCAGACAGCCAATCAGGGGGCGTGTAACACTTGCGCAGCCAATCAGGAGGCGTGTAACACACAGCCAGCCACTAAGGAGGCGTGTCACACTCAGCCAGCCAATCAGGAGTTGTGTAACACTTGCGCAGCCAATCAGGAGGTGTGTAACACACAGCCAGCCAATCAGGACGCGTTTAACACTCAGGCAGCCAATCAGGAGGCCTTTGACATTCAGCCAGCCAATCAGGAGCCGTTTAACACTCAGCCAGCCAATCAGGAGGCGTGTAACACTCAGCCAGCCAATCAGGAGGCGTTTCACACTCAGCCAGCCAATTAGGAGCCGTTTAACACTCAGCCTGCCAATCAGGAGGCGTTTAACAGTCAGCCAGCCAATCAGGAGGCGTGTAACACTCAGGTAGCCAATCAGGAGTCGTGTAACACTCAGGTAGCCAATCAGGAGTCGTGTAACACTTAGCCAGCCAATCAGGAAGCGTGTAAAACTCAGCCAGCCAATCAGGAGGCGTGTAACACTCAGCCAGCCAATCAGGAGGCGTGTAACACTCAGGTGGCCAATCAGGAGTCGTTTAACACTCAGCCAGCCAATCAGGAAACGTGTAACACTCAGGCACCCAATAAGGAGGCGTGTCACACTCAGACAGCCAATCAGGGGCCATGTAACACGCAGCCAGCCAATCAGGAGGCGTGTAACACTCAGACAGCCAATCAGGGGGCGTGTAACACTCAGCCAGCCAATCAGGAGGCGTGTAACACTCAGGTAGCCAATCAGGAGTCGTTTAACACTCAGCCAGCCAATCAGGAGGCGTGTAACACTCAGCCAGCCAATTAGGAGCCGTTTAACACTAAGCCAGCCAATCAGGAGGCGTTTAACAGTCAGCCAGCCAATCAGGAGGCGTGTAACACTCAGGTAGCCAATCAGGAGTCGTGTAACACTCAGCCAGCCAATCAGGAAGCGTGTAACACTCAGCCAGCCAATCAGGAGACGTGTAACACTCAGGTAGGCAATCAGGAGTCGTGTAACACTCAGCCAGCCAATCAGGAGGCGTGTAACACTCAGCCAGCCAATTAGGAGCCGTTTAACACTCAGCCAGCCAATCAGGAGGCGTTTAACAGTCAGCCAGCCAATCAGGAGGCGTGTAACACTCAGGTAGCCAATCAGGAGTCGTGTAACACTCAGCCAGCCAATCAGGAAGCGTGTAACACTCAGCCAGCCAATTAGGAGGCGTGTAACACTCAGGCACCCAATAAGGAGGCGTGTCACACTCAGACAGCCAATCAGGGGGCATGTAACACTCAGCCAGCCAATCAGGAGGCGTGTAACACTCAGACAGCCAATCAGGGGGCGTGTAACACTCAGCCAGCCAATCAGGAGGCATGTAACACTCAGACAGCCAATCAGGGGGCGTGTAACACTTGCGCAGCCAATCAGGAGGCGTGTAACACACAGCCAGCCACTAAGGAGGCGTGTCACACTCAGCCAGCCAATCAGGAGTTGTGTAACACTTGCGCAGCCAATCAGGAGGTGTGTAAAACACAGCCAGCCAATCAGGACGCGTTTAACACTCAGGCAGCCAATCAGGAGGCCTTTGACATTCAGCCAGCCAATCAGGAGCCGTTTAACACTCAGCCAGCCAATCAGGAGGCGTGTAACACTCAGCCAGCCAATCAGGAGGCGTTTCACACTCAGGTAGCCAATCAGGAGTTGTGTAACACTCAGCCAGCCAATCAGGAGGCGTGTAACACTCAGCCAGCCAATTAGGAGCCGTTTAACACTCAGCCTGCCAATCAGGAGGCGTTTAACAGTCAGCCAGCCAATCAGGAGGCGTGTAACACTCAGGTAGCCAATCAGGAGTCGTGTAACACTCAGGTAGCCAATCAGGAGTCGTGTAACACTTAGCCAGCCAATCAGGAAGCGTGTAAAACTCAGCCAGCCAATCAGGAGGCGTGTAACACTCGGGCAGCCAATAAGCAGGCGTGTCACACTCAGGCAGCCAATTAGGACGGGTGTAACACACAGCCAGCCAATCAGGAGGCCTTTGACACTCAGCCAGCCAATAAGGAGGCGTGTCACAGTCAGCCAGCCAATCAGGAGGCGTGTAACGCTCAGCCAGCCTATCAGGAGGCGTGTAACACTCAGACAGCAAATCAGGGGGCATATAACACTTAGCCAGCCAATCAGGGGGCGTGTAACACTCAGCTTGCCAATAAGGAGGCGCGTCACACTCAGCCAGCCAATCAGGAGGTCTTTGACATTCAGACAGCCAATTAGGAGGCGTGTAACACTCAGCGAGCCAATCAGGAGGCGTGTAACACTCAGCCAGCCAATCAGGAGGCGTGTAACACTCAGCCAGCCAATAAGGAGGCGTGTCACAGTCAGCCAGCCAATCAGGAGCCGTTTAACACTCAGCCAGCCAATCAGGAGGCGTGTAACACTCAGCCAGCCAATCAGGAGGCGTGTAACACTCAGGTAGCCAATCAGGAGGCATGTGACACTCAGCCAGCCAATTAGGAGGCGTGTAACACTCAGGCACCCAATAAGGAGGCGTGTCACACTCAGACATCCAATCAGGGGCCATGTAACACTCAGCCAGCCAATCAGTAGGCGTGTAACACTCAGACAGCCAATCAGGGGGCGTGTAACACTCAGCCAGCCAATCAGGAGGCGTGTAACACTCAGCCAGCCAATCAGGAGGCGTGTAACACACAGCCAGCCAATCAGGACGCGTTTAACACTCAGCCAGCCAATCAGGAGGCCTTTGACATTCAGGCAGCCAATCAGGAGCCGTTTAACACTCAGCCAGCCAATAAGGAGCCGTTTCACACTCAGGCAGCCAATTAGGAGGGGTGTAACACTCAGGTAGCCAATCAGTAAGCCATTGACTCTCAGTCAGCCAATCAGAAAGTGTGTAACACACAGCCAGCCAATCAGGAGGCCTTTGAATATTCAGCCAGCCAATCAGGAGCCGTTTAACACTCAGCCAGCCAATAAGGAGGCGTGTAGCACTCAGCCAGCCAATCAGGAGGCGTGTAATACTCAGCCAGCCAATTAGGAGGCGTGTAACACTCAGGCACCCAATAAGGAGGCGTGTCACACTCAGACAGCAAATCAGGGGGCATGTAACACTCAGGCAGCCAATCAGGAGGCGTGTAACACTTGCGCAGCCAATCAGGAGGCGTGTAACACTCAGCCAGCCAATCAGGAGGCGTGTAACACTCAGCCAGCCAATCAGGAGGCGTGTAACGCTCACCCAGCCTATCAGGAGGCGTGTTACACTCAGACAGCAAATCAGGGGGCATATAACACTTAGCCAGCCAATCAGGGGGCGTGTTACACTCAGCTTGCCAATAAGGAGGCGCGTCACACTCAGCCAGCCAATCAGGAGGCCTTTGACATTCAACCAGCCAATTAGGAGGCGTGTAACACTCAGGCACCCAATAAGGAGGCGTGTAACACTCAGACAGCAAATCAGGGGGCATGTAACACTCAGGCAGCCAATCAGGAGGCGTGTAACACTTGCGCAGCCAATCAGGAGGCGTGTAACACACAGCCAGCCAATCAGGAAGCGTGTAACACTCAGACAGCCAATCAGGAGGCGTGTAACACTCAGCCAGCCAATCAGGAGGCCTGTAACACTCAGGTAGCCAATCAGGAGTCGTGTAACACTCAGCCAGCCAATCAGGAGGCGTGTAACACTCAGCCAGCCAATCAGGAGGCGTGTAACACTCAGCCAGCCAATCAGGAGGCCTTTAACACTCAGGTAGCCAATCAGGAGTCGTGTAACACTCAGCAAGCCAATCAGGAGGCGTGTAACACTCAGCCAGCCAATCAGGAGGCGTGTAACACTCAGCTTGCCAATAAAGAGGCGTGTCACACTCAGCCAGCCAATCAGGAGGTCTTTGACATTCAGCCAGCAAATCAGGAGACGTACACACTCAGCCAGCCAATCAGGAGGCATGTAACACTCAGTCAGCCAATAAGGAGACGTGGCACACTCAGACAGCCAATCAGGGGGCATGTAACACTCAACCAGCCAATCAGGAGGCGTTTCACACTCAGGCAGCCAATTAGGAGGCATGTAACACTCAGCCAGCCAATAAGGAGGCGTATCACACTCAGCCAGCCAATCAGGAGGTCTTTGACATTCAGCCAGCCAATCAGGAGACGTACACACTCAACCAGCCAATCAGGAGGCATGTAACACTCAGTCAGCCAATAAGGAGACGTGGCACACTCAGACAGCTAATCAGGGGGCATGTAACACTCAACCAGCCAATCAGGAGGCGTTTCACACTCAGGCAGCCAATTAGGAGGCATGTAACACTCAGCCAGCCAATCAGGAGGCGTGGAACACTCAGCCAGACAATCAGGAGGCGTGTAACACTCAGCCAGCCAATAAGGAGGCGTGTCACAGTCAGCCAGCCAATCAGGAGGCGTTTAACACTTGCGCAGCCAATCAGGAGGCGTGTAACACACAGCAAGCCAATCAGGACGCGTGTAACACTCAGCCAGCCAATCAGGAGGCGTGTAACGCTCAGCCAGCCTATCAGGAGGCGTGTAACACTCAGACAGCAAATCAGGGGGCATATAACACTTAGCCAGCCAATCAGGGTGCGTGTAACACTCAGCTTGCCAATCAGGAGGCGTGTCACACTCAGCCAGCCAATCAGGAGGTCTTTGACATTCAACCAGCCAATTAGGAGGCGTGTAACACTCAGGCACCCAATAAGGAGGCGTGTAACACTCAGACAGCAAATCAGGGGGCATGTAACACTCAGGCAGCCAATCAGGAGGCGTGTAACACTTGCGCAGCCAATCAGGAGGCGTGTAACACACAGCCAGCCAATCAGGAAGCGTGTAACACTCAGACAGCCAATCAGGAGGCGTGTAACACTCAGCCAGCCAATCAGGAGGCGTGTAACACTCAACCAGCCAATCAGGAGGCGTGTCACACTCAGCCAGCCAATCAGGAGGTCTTTGACATTCAGCCAGCCAATCAGGAGACGTACACACTCAGCCAGCCAATCAGGAGGCATGTAACACTCAGTCAGCCAATATGGAGACGTGGCACACTCAGACAGCCAATCAGGGGGCATGTAACACTCAACCAGCCAATCAGGAGGCGTTTCACACTCAGGCAGCCAATAAGGAGGCATGTAACACTCAGCCAGCCAATGAGGAGGCGTATCACACTCAGCCAGCCAATCAGGAGGTCTTTGACATTCAGCCAGCCAATCAGGAGACGTACACACTCAACCAGCCAATCAGGAGGCATGTAACACTCAGTCAGCCAATAAGGAGACGTGGCACACTCAGACAGCTAATCAGGGGGCATGTACCACTCAACCAGCCAATCAGGAGGCGTTTCACACTCAGGCAGCCAATTAGGAGGCATGTAACACTCAGCCAGCCAATCAGGAGGCGTGGAACACTCAGCCAGACAATCAGGAGGCGTGTAACACTCAGCCAACCAATAAGGAGGCGTGTCACAGTCAGCCAGCCAATCAGGAGGCGTTTAACACTTGCGCAGCCAATCAGGAGGCGTGTAACACACAGCAAGCCAATCAGGACGCGTGTAACACTCAGCCAGCCAATCAGGAGGCGTGTAACGCTCAGCCAGCCTATCAGGAGGCGTGTAACACTCAGACAGCAAATCAGGGGGGCATATAACACTTAGCCAGCCAATCAGGGGGCGTGTAACACTCAGCTTGCCAATAAGGAGGCGCGTCACACTCAGCCAGCCAATCAGGAGGCGTGTAACACACAGACAGCCAATCAGGAAGCGTGTAACACTCAGACAGCCAATCAGGAGGCGTGTAACACACAGCAAGCCAATCAGGACGCATTTAACACTCAGGCAGCCAATCAGTAGGCCTTTTACATTCAGCCAGCCAATCAGGAGCCGTTTAACACTCAGCCAGCCAATCAGGAAGCGTGTCACACTCAGCCAGCCAATCAGGAGGCATGTAACACTCAGTCAGCCAATAAGGAGACGTGTCACACTCAGACAGCCAATCAGGGGGCATGTCACACTCAACCAGCCAATTAGGAGGCGTGTAACACTCAGGCAGCCAATAAGCCGGCGTGTCACACTCAGGCAGCCAATTAGGACGGGTGTAACACACAGCCAGCCAATCAGGAGGCCTTTGACATTCAGCCAGCCAATCAGGAGCCGTTTAACATTCAGCCAGCCAATCAGGAGGCGTGTAACACTCAGGTGGCCAATCAGGAGTCGTGTAACACTCAGCCAGCCAATCAGGAGGCGTGTAACACTCAGGCACCCAATAAGGAGGCGTGTCACACTCAGACAGCCAATCAGGGGCCATGTAACACGCAGCCAGCCAATCAGGAGGCGTGTAACACTCAGGTAGCCAATCAGGAGGCGTTTAACAGTCAGCCAGCCAATCAGGAGGCGTGTAACACTCAGGTAGCCAATCAGGAGTCGTGTAACACTCAGCCAGCCAATCAGGAAGCGTGTAACACTCAGCCAGCCAATCAGGAGGCGTGTCACAGTCAGCCAGCCAATCAGGAGGCGTTTAACACTTGCGCAGCCAATCAGGAGGCGTGTAACACACAGCAAGCCAATCAGGACGCGTGTAACACTCAGCCAGCCAATCAGGAGGCGTGTAACACTCAGCCAGCCAATAAAGAGGCGTGTAACACTCAGCCAGCCAATCAGGAGGCATGTAACACTCAGCCAGCCAATAAGGAGGCGTGTCACACTCATCCAGCCAATCAGGAGGTGTGTAACACTCAGCCAGCCAATTAGGAGGCGTGTAACACACAGCCAGCCAATTAGGACGCGTTTAACACTCAGCCAGCCAATCAGGAGGCCTTTGACATTCAGCCAGCTAATCAGGAGCCCTTTCACACTCAGCCAGCCAATCAATAGGCGTGTAACACTCAGCCAGCCAATCAGGAGGCGTTTCACACTCACATAACCAATCTGGAGTTGTGTAACACTCAGCCAGCCAATTAGGAGGCGTGTAACACTCAGGCACCCAATAAGGAGGCGTGTCACACTCAGGCAGCCAATTAGGAGGGGTGTAACACTCAGGTAGCCAATCAGTAAGCCTTTGACTCTCAGCCAGCCAATCAGAACGTGTGTAACACTCAACCAGCCAATCAGGAGGCGTGTAACGCTCAGCCAGCCTATCAGGAGGCGTGTAAAACTCAACCAGCCAATCAGGAGGCGTGTAACGCTCAGCCAGCCTATCAGGAGGCGTGTAACACTCAGACAGCCAATCAGGGGGCATGTAACACTTAGCCAGCCAATCAGGGGGCGTGTTACACTCAGCTTGCCAATAAAGAGGCGTGTCACACTCAGCCAGCCAATCAGGAGGTCTTTGACATTCAGCCAGCCAATCAGGAGACGTACACACTCAGCCAGCCAATCAGGAGGCATGTAACACTCAGTCAGCAAATAAGGAGGCGTGTAACACACAGCCAACCAATCAGGAGGCGTGTCACACTCAGCCAGCCAATCAGGAGGCGTGTAACACTTGCGCAGCCAATCAGGAGGGGTGTAACACTCAGGTAGCCAATGAGTAAGCCTTTGACTCTTAGCCAGCCAATCAGAACGTGTGTAACACTCAGCCAGCCAATCAGGTGGCGTGTAACACTCGGCCAGCCAATCAGGAGGCCTGTAACACTCAGGTAGCCAATCAGGAGTCGTGTAACACTCAGCCAGCCAATCAAGAGGCGTGTAACACTCAGCCAGCCAATTAGGAGGCGTGTAACACTCAGGCACCCAATCAGGAGGCGTGTCACACTCAGCCAGCCAATCAGGAGGTGTGTAACACTTGCGCAGCCAATCAGGAGGCGTGTAACACACAGCCAGCCAATAAGGAGGCGTGTCACACTCAGCCAGCCAATCAGGAGGTGTGTAACACTTGCGCAGCCAATCAGGAGGCGTGTAACACACAGCCAGCCAATCAGGACGCGTTTAACACTCAGCCAGCCAATCAGGAGGCCTTTGACATTCAGGCAGCCAATCAGGAGCCGTTTAACACTCAGCCAGCCAATAAGGAGCCGTTTCACACTCAGGCAGCCAATTAGGAGGGGTGTAACACTCAGGTAGCCAATCAGTAAGCCTTTGACTCTTAGCCAGCCAATCAGAACGTGTGTAACACTCAGCCAGCCAATCAGGAGGCGTGTAACACTCAGCCAGCCAATCAGGAGGCCTGTAACACTCAGGTAGCCAATCAGGAGTCGTGTAACACTCAGCCAGCCAATCAGGAGGCGTGTAACACTCAGCCAGCCAATCAGGAGGTGTGTAACACTCAGCTTGCCAATAAAGAGGCGTGTCACACTCAGTCAGCCAATCAGGAGGTCTTTGACATTCAGCCAGCCAATCAGGAGACGTACACACTCAGCCAGCCAATAAGGAGGCATGTAACACTCAGTCAGCCAATAAGGAGACGTGGCACACTCAGACAGCCGATCAGGGGGCATGTAACACTCAACCAGCCAATCAGGAGGCGTTTCACACTCAGGCAGCCAATTAGGAGGCATGTAACACTCAGCCAGCCAATAAGGAGGCGTGTCACACTCAGCCAGCCAATCAGGAGGTCTTTGACATTCAGCCAGCCAATCAGGAGACGTACACACTCAACCAGCCAATCAGGAGGCATATAACACTCAGTCAGCCAATAAGGAGACGTGGCACACTCAGACAGCCAATCAGGGGATATGTAACACTCAACCAGCCAATCAGGAGGCGTTTCACACTCAGGCAGCCAATTAGGGAGGCATGTAACACTCAGGCAGCAAATCAGGAGGCGTTTCACACTCAGGTAGCCAATCAGGAGTTGTGTAACACTCAGCCAGCCAATCAGGAGGCGTGTAACACTCAGCCAGCCAATTAGGAGGCGTGTAACACTCAGGCAGCCAATAAGGAGCCGTTTCACACTCAGGCAGCCAATTAGGAGGGGTGTAACACTCAGGTAGCCAATCAGTAAGCCTTGACTCTCAGCCAGCCAATCAGAACGTGTGTAACACTCCGCCAATCAGGAGGCGTGTAACGCTCAGCCAGCCTATCAGGAGTCGTGTAACACTCAGACAGCCAATCAGGGGGCATGTAACACTTAGCCAGCCAATCAGGGGGGCGTGTAACACTCAGCTTGCCAATAAGGAGGCGTGTCACACTCAGCCAGCCAATCAGGAGGTCTTTGACATTCAGCCAGCAAATCAGGAGACGTACACACTCAGCCAGCCATTCAGGAGGCATGTAACACTCAGTCAGCCAATAAGGAGACGTGGCACACTCAGACAGCCAATCAGGGGACATGTAACACTCAGGCAGCCAATAAGGAGGCGTGTCACACTCAGGCAGCAAATTAGGACGGGTGTAATACACAGCCAGCCAATCAGGAGGCCTTTGACATTCAGCCAGCCAATCAGGAGCCGTTTAACACTCAGCCAGCCAATCAGGAGGCGTGTATCACTCAGCCAGCCAATCAGGAGGCGTGTAACACTCAGCCAGCCAATCAGTAGGTGTGTAACACTCAGACAGCCAATCAGGGGGCGTGTAACACTCAGCTAGCAAATCAGGAGGCGTGTAACACTCTTCTAGCCGATAAGGAGGCATGTCACACTCAGGCAGCCAATCAGGAGGCGTGTAACACTTGCGCAGCCAATCAGGAGGCGTGTAACACACAGCCAGCCAATCAGGAGGCGTGTAACACTCAGACAGCCAATCAGGGGCCTTTGACATTCAGCCAGCCAATCAGGAGCAGTTTAACACTCAGCCAGCCAATCAGGAGGCGTGTAACACTCAGCCAGCCAATCAGTAGGCATGTAACACTCAGCCAGCCAATCAGGAGGCGTGTAACACTTGCGCAGCCAATCAGGAGGCGTGTAACACACAGCCAGCCAATCAGGACGTGTGTAACACTCAGGCAGCCAATCAGTAGGCCTTTGACATTCAGTCAGCCAATCAGGAGCCGTGTAACACTCAGCCAGCCAATCAGGAGGCGTGTCACACTCAGCCAGCCAATCAGGAGGCATGTCACACTCAGGCAGCCAATTATGACGGGTGTAACACTCAGGCAGCCAATCATGATGCCTTTGACATTCAGCCAGCCAATTAGGAGGCGTGTAACACTCAGCCAGCCAATCAGGAGGCGTGTCACAGTCAGCCAGCTAATCAGGGGGCGTGTAACACTCAGCTAGCCAATCAGGAGGCATGTAAAACTCAGCCAGCAAATCAGGGGGCGTGTAACACTCAGCCAGCCAATCAGGAGGCCTGTAACACTCAGCCAGCATATAAGGAGGCGTGTCACACTCATCCAGCCAATCAGAAGGCGTGTAACACTCAGACAGCCAATCAGGGGGTGTGTAACACTCAGCCAGACTATCAGGAGGCATGTAACACTCAGCCAGCCAATCAGGAGGCCTGTAACACTCAGCCAGCCAATAAGGAGGCGTGTCACACTCAGCCAGCCAATCAGGAGCCGTGTAAAACTCAGGCAGCCAATCAGGAGGTCTTTGACATTCAGCCAGCCAATCAGGAGACGTTTAACACTCAGCCGGCCAATCAGGAGGCCTGTAACACTCAGCCAGCCAATACTGAGGCGTGTTACACTCAGGCAGCCAATCAGGAAGCCTGTGAAACTCAGCCAGCGAATCACTACGTGTGTAACACTCAGGCAGCCAATCAGGAGGCCTTTGACATTCAGCCAGCCAATCAGGAGGCGTGTAACACTCTGCTAGCCAATCTGGAGGCGTGTAACACTCAGCCAGCCAATCAGGAGGTATGTCACAGTCAGCCAGCTAATCAGGGGGCGTGAAACACTCAACCAGCCAATAAGGAGCCGTTTCACACTCAGGCAGCCAATTAGGAGGGGTGTAACACTCAGGTAGCCAATCAGTAAGCCTTTGACTCTTAGCCAGCCAATCAGAACGTGTGTAACACTCAGCCAGCCAATCAGGAGGCGTGTAACACTCAGCCAGCCAATCAGGAGGCGTGTAACACTCAGCCAGCCAATCAGGAGGCGTGTAACACTCAGCCAGCCAATCAGTAAGCCTTTGACTCTTAGCCAGCCAATCAGAACGTGTGTAACACTCAGCCAGCCAATCAGGAGGCGTGTAACACTCAGCCAGCCAATCAGGAGGCCTGTAACACTCAGGTAGCCAATCAGGAGTCGTGTAACACTCAGTCAGCCAATAAGGAGACGTGGCACACTCAGACAGCCAATCAGGGGATGTGTAACACTCAACCAGCCAATCAGGAGGCGTTTCACACTCAGGCAGCCAATTAGGAGGCATGTAACACTCAGGCAGCAAATCAGGAGGCGTTTCACACTCAGGTAGCCAATCAGGAGTTGTGTAACACTCAGCCAGCCAATCAGGAGGCGTGTAACACTCAGCCAGCCAATTAGGAGGCGTGTAACACTCAGGCAGCCAATAAGGAGCCGTTTCACACTCAGGCAGCCAATTAGGAGGGGTGTAACACTCAGGTAGCCAATCAGTAAGCCTTTGACTCTCAGCCAGCCAATCAGAACGTGTGTAACACTCCGCCAATCAGGAGGCGTGTAACGCTCAGCCAGCCTATCAGGAGTCGTGTAACACTCAGACAGCCAATCAGGGGGCATGTAACACTTAGCCAGCCAATCAGGGGGCGTGTAACACTCAGCTTGCCAATAAGGAGGCGTGTCACACTCAGCCAGCCAATCAGGAGGTCTTTGACATTCAGCCAGCAAATCAGGAGACGTACACACTCAGCCAGCCATTCAGGAGGCATGTAACACTCAGTCAGCCAATAAGGAGACGTGGCACACTCAGACAGCCAATCAGGGGACATGTAACACTCAGGCAGCCAATAAGGAGGCGTGTCACACTCAGGCAGCAAATTAGGACGGGTGTAATACACAGCAGGCCAATCAGGAGGCCTTTGACATTCAGCCAGCCAATCAGGAGCCGTTTAACACTCAGCCAGCCAATCAGGAGGCGTGTATCACTCAGCCAGCCAATCAGGAGGCGTGTAACACTCAGCCAGCCAATCAGTAGGTGTGTAACACTCAGACAGCCAATCAGGGGGCGTGTAACACTCAGCTAGCAAATCAGGAGGCGTGTAACACTCTTCTAGCCGATAAGGAGGCATGTCACACTCAGGCAGCCAATCAGGAGGCGTGTAACACTTGCGCAGCCAATCAGGAGGCGTGTAACACACAGCCAGCCAATCAGGAGGCGTGTAACACTCAGACAGCCAATCAGGGGCCTTTGACATTCAGCCAGCCAATCAGGAGCAGTTTAACACTCAGCCAGCCAATCAGGAGGCGTGTAACACTCAGCCAGCCAATCAGTAGGCATGTAACACTCAGCCAGCCAATCAGGAGGCGTGTAACACTTGCGCAGCCAATCAGGAGGCGTGTAACACACAGCCAGCCAATCAGGACGTGTGTAACACTCAGGCAGCCAATCAGTAGGCCTTTGACATTCAGTCAGCCAATCAGGAGCCGTGTAACACTCAGCCAGCCAATCAGGAGGCGTGTCACACTCAGCCAGCCAATCAGGAGGCATGTCACACTCAGGCAGCCAATTATGACGGGTGTAACACTCAGGCAGCCAATCATGATGCCTTTGACATTCAGCCAGCCAATTAGGAGGCGTGTAACACTCAGCCAGCCAATCAGGAGGCGTGTCACAGTCAGCCAGCTAATCAGGGGGCGTGTAACACTCAGCTAGCCAATCAGGAGGCATGTAAAACTCAGCCAGCAAATCAGGGGGCGTGTAACACTCAGCCAGCCAATCAGGAGGCCTGTAACACTCAGCCAGCATATAAGGAGGCGTGTCACACTCATCCAGCCAATCAGAAGGCGTGTAACACTCAGACAGCCAATCAGGGGGTGTGTAACACTCAGCCAGACTATCAGGAGGCATGTAACACTCAGCCAGCCAATCAGGAGGCCTGTAACACTCAGCCAGCCAATAAGGAGGCGTGTCACACTCAGCCAGCCAATCAGGAGCCGTGTAAAACTCAGGCAGCCAATCAGGAGGTCTTTGACATTCAGCCAGCCAATCAGGAGACGTTTAACACTCAGCCGGCCAATCAGGAGGCCTGTAACACTCAGCCAGCCAATACTGAGGCGTGTTACACTCAGGCAGCCAATCAGGAAGCCTGTGAAACTCAGCCAGCGAATCACTACGTGTGTAACACTCAGGCAGCCAATCAGGAGGCCTTTGACATTCAGCCAGCCAATCAGGAGGCGTGTAACACTCTGCTAGCCAATCTGGAGGCGTGTAACACTCAGCCAGCCAATCAGGAGGCGTGTCACAGTCAGCCAGCTAATCAGGGGGCGTGAAACACTCAACCAGCCAATAAGGAGCCGTTTCACACTCAGGCAGCCAATTAGGAGGGGTGTAACACTCAGGTAGCCAATCAGTAAGCCTTTGACTCTTAGCCAGCCAATCAGAACGTGTGTAACACTCAGCCAGCCAATCAGGAGGCGTGTAACACTCAGCCAGCCAATCAGGAGGCCTGTAACACTCAGGTAGCCAATCAGGAGTCGTGTAACACTCAGCCAGCCAATCAGGAGGCGTGTAACACTCAGCCAGCCAATCAGGAGGTGTGTAACACTCAGCTTGCCAATAAAGAGGCGTGTCACACTCAGCCAGCCAATCAGGAGGTATTTGACATTCAGCCAGCCAATCAGGAGACGTACACACTCAGCCAGCCAATCAGGAGGCATGTAACACTCAGTCAGCCAATAAGGAGACGTGGCACACTCAGACAGCCGATCAGGGGGCATGTAACACTCAACCAGCCAATCAGGAGGCGTTTCACACTCAGGCAGCCAATTAGGAGGCATGTAACACTAAGCCAGCCAATAAGGAGGCGTGTCACACTCAGCCAGCCAATCAGGAGGTCTTTGACATTCAGCCAGCCAATCAGGAGACGTACACACTCAACCAGCCAATCAGGAGGCATATAACACTCAGTCAGCCAATAAGGAGACGTGGCACACTCAGACAGCCAATCAGGGGATATGTAACACTCAACCAGCCAATCAGGAGGCGTTTCACACTCAGGCAGCCAATTAGGAGGCATGTAACACTCAGGCAGCAAATCAGGAGGCGTTTCACACTCAGGTAGCCAATCAGGAGTTGTGTAACACTCAGCCAGCCAATCAGGAGGCGTGTAACACTCAGGCAGCCAATAAGGAGCCGTTTCACACTCAGGCAGCCAATTAGGAGGGGTGTAACACTCAGGTAGCCAATTAGTAAGCCTTTGACTCTCAGCCAGCCAATCAGAACGTGTGTAACACTCCGCCAATCAGGAGGCGTGTAACGCTCAGCCAGCCTATCAGGAGGCGTGTAACACTCAGACAGCCAATCAGGGGGCATGTAACACTTAGCCAGCCAATCAGGGGGCGTGTAACACTCAGCTTGCCAATAAGGAGGCGTGTCACACTCAGCCAGCCAATCAGGAGGTCTTTGACATTCAGCCAGCAAATCAGGAGACGTACACACTCAGCCAGCCATTCAGGAGGCATGTAACACTCAGTCAGCCAATAAGGAGACGTGGCACACTCAGACAGCCAATCAGGGGACATGTAACACTCAGGCAGCCAATAAGGAGGCGTGTCACACTCAGGCAGCAAATTAGGACGGGTGTAATACACAGCCAGCCAATCAGGAGGCCTTTGACATTCAGCCAGCCAATCAGGAGCCGTTTAACACTCAGCCAGCCAATCAGGAGGCGTGTATCACTCAGCCAGCCAATCAGGAGGCGTGTAACACTCAGCCAGCCAATGAGTAGGTGTGTAACACTCAGACAGCCAATCAGGGGGCGTGTAACACTCAGCTAGCAAATCAGGAGGCGTGTAACACTCTTCTAGCCGATAAGGAGGCATGTCACACTCAGGCAGCCAATCAGGAGGCGTGTAACACTTGCGCAGCCAATCAGGAGGCGTGTAACACACAGCCAGCCAATCAGGAGGCGTGTAACACTCAGACAGCCAATCAGGAGCCCTTTGACATTCAGCCAGCCAATCAGGAGCAGTTTAACACTCAGCCAGCCAATCAGGAGGCGTGTAACACTCAGCCAGCCAATCAGGAGGCATGTAACACTCAGCCAGCCAATCAGGAGGCGTGTAACACTTGCGCAGCCAATCAGGAGGCGTGTAACACACAGCCAGCCAATCAGGACGTGTGTAACACTCAGGCAGCCAATCAGTAGGCCTTTGACATTCAGTCAGCCAATCAGGAGCCGTGTAACACTCAGCCAGCCAATCAGGAGGCGTGTCACACTCAGCCAGCCAATCAGGAGGCATGTCACACTCAGGCAGCCAATTATGACGGGTGTAACACTCAGGCAGCCAATCATGATGCCTTTGACATTCAGCCAGCCAATTAGGAGGCGTGTAACACTCAGCCAGCCAATCAGGAGGCGTGTCACAGTCAGCCAGCTAATCAGGGGGCGTGTAACACTCAGCTAGCCAATCAGGAGGCATGTAAAACTCAGCCAGCAAATCAGGGGGCGTGTAACACTCAGCCAGCCAATCAGGAGGCCTGTAACACTCAGCCAGCATATAAGGAGGCGTGTCACACTCATCCAGCCAATCAGAAGGCGTGCAACACTCAGACAGCCAATCAGGGGGTGTGTAACACTCAGCCAGACTATCAGGAGGCATGTAACACTCAGCCAGCCAATCAGGAGGCCTGTAACACTCAGCCAGCCAATAAGGAGGCGTGTCACACTCAGCCAGCCAATCAGGAGCCGTGTAAAACTCAGGCAGCCAATCAGGAGGTCTTTGACATTCAGCCAGCCAATCAGGAGACGTTTAACACTCAGCCGGCCAATCAGGAGGCCTGTAAAACTCAGCCAGCCAATACTGAGGCGTGTTACACTCAGGCAGCCAATCAGGAAGCCTGTGAAACTCAGCCAGCGAATCACTACGTGTGTAACACTCAGGCAGCCAATCAGGAGGCCTTTGACATTCAGCCAGCCAATCAGGAGGCGTGTAACACTCTGCTAGCCAATCTGGAGGCGTGTAACACTCAGCCAGCCAATCAGGAGGCGTGTCACAGTCAGCCAGCTAATCAGGGGCGTGAAACACTCAGCTAGCCAATCAGGAGGCATGTAAAACTCAGCCAGCAAATCAGGGGGCGTGTAACACTCAGCCAGCCAATCAGGAGGCGTGTAACACTCTGCTAGCCAATCTGGAGGCGTGTAACACTCAGCTACCAATCAGGAGACGTGTAACACTCAGCTAGCCAATCAGGAAGCGTGTAACACTCGGAAAGCCAATCAGGGGGCGTGTAACACTCAGCCAGCCAATCAGGGAGCCTTTGACACTCAGCCAGCGAATCACTATGTGTGTAACACTCAGCCAGCAAATCAGGAGGCGTGTAAAACTCAGCCAGCTAATCAGGGGGCGTGTAAAACTCAGCCAGCCTATCAGAAGGCGTGTAACACTCTGCTAGCCAATCTGGAGGCGTATAACACTCTGCTAGCAAATCAGGAGGCGTGTAAAACTCAGCCAGCTAATCAGGGGGCGTGTAAAACTCAGCCAGCCTATCAGGAGGCGTGTAACACTCTGCTAGCAAATCAGGAGGCGTGTAAAACTCAGCCAGCTAATCAGGGGGCGTGTAAAACTCAGCCAGCCTATCAGAAGGCGTGTAACACTCTGCTAGCCAATCTGGAGGCGTGTAACACTCAGACAGCCAATCAGGGGGTGTGTAAAACTCAGCCAGCCTATCAGGAGGCGTGTAACACTCTGCTAGCCAATCTGGAGGCGTGTAACACTCAGCCAGCAAATCAGGAGGCGTGTCACAGTCAGCCAGCTAATCAGGGGTTGTGTAACACTCAGCCAGCCAATCAGGAGGCCTGTAACACTCAGCCAGCATATAAGGAGGCGTGTCACACTCATCCTGCCAATCAGGAGCCGTGTAACACTCAGCCAGCGAATCACTATGTGTGTAACACTCAGCCAGCCAATCATGAGGTGTGTCACACTCAGCCAGCCAATCAGGAGGTGTGTATCACTTAGGAAGCCAATCAGGAGGGTTGTAACACACAGCCAGCCAATCAGAAGGCCGGTAACACTCAGCCAGCCAATAAGGAGGCGTGTCACACTCAGGCAGCCAATCAGGAGGCCTTTGACATTCAGCCAGCCAATTAGGAGGCGTGTAACACTCTGCTAGCCAATCTGGAGGCGTGTAACACTCAGCCAGCCAATCAGGAGGCGTGTCACAGTCAGCCAGCTAATCAGGGGCGTGTAACACTCAGCTAGCCAATCAGGAGGCGTGTAACACTCAGCCAGCAGATCAGGGGGCGTGTAACACTCAGCCAGCCAATCAGGAGGCCTGTAACACTCAGCCAGCATATAAGGAGGCGTGTCACACTCATCCAGCCAATCAGGAGCTGTGTAACACTCAGGCAGCCAATAAGGAGGCCTTTGACATTCAGCCAGCCAATCAGAAGGCGTGTAACACTCTGCTAGCCAATCTGGAGGCGTGTAACACTCAGCCAGCCAATCAGGAGGCGTGTCACAGTCAGCCAGCTAATCAGGGGGCGTTAAACACTCAGCTAGCCAATCAGGAGGCATGTAAAACTCAGCCGGCAAATCAGGGGGCGTGTTACACTCAGCCAGCCAATCAGGAGGCGTATAACACTCTGCTAGCCAATCTGGAGGCGTGTAACACTCAGCTACCAATCAGGAGGCGTGTAACACTCGGAAAGCCAATCAGGGGGCGTGTAACACTCAGCCAGCCAATCAAGAGGCCTGTAACACTCAGCCAGCCAATAAGGAGGCGTGTCACACTCAGCCAGCCAATCAGGAGCGGTGTAACACTCAGGCAGCCAATCAGGAAGTCTTTGACACTCAGCCAGCGAATCACTATGTGTGTAACACTCAGCCAGCCAATCAGGAGGCGTGTCACACTCAGCCAGCCAATCAGGAGGTATGTATCACTTAGGAAGCCAATCAGGAGGCTTGTAACACACAGCCAGCCAATCAGAAGGCTTGTAATACTCTGCCAGCCAATCAGGAGGCGTGTAACACTCTGCTAGCGAATCAGGAGGCGTGTAAAAATCAGCCAGCTAATCAGGGGGCGTGTAAAACTCAGCCAGCAAATCAGGAGGCGTGTAACACTCTGCTAGCCAATCTGGAGGCGTGTAACACTCAGCCAGCCAATCAGGAGGCGTGTCACAATCAGCCAGCTAATCAGGGGGCGTGTAACACTCAGCTAGCCAATCAGGAGGCATGTAAAATTCAGCCAGCAAATCAGGGGGCGTGTAACACTCAGCCAGCCAATCAGGAGGCGTGTAACACTCTGCTAGCCAATCTGGAGGCGTGTAACACTCAGCTACCAATCAGGAGGCGTGTAACACTCAGCTAGCCAATCAGGAAGCGTGTAACACTCGGAAAGCCAATCAGGGGGCGTGTAACACTCAGCCAGCCAATCAGTAGGCCTGTAACACTCAGCCAGCCAATAAGGAGGCGTGTCACACTCAGCCAGCAAATCAGGAGCCGTGTAACACTCAGGCAGCCAATCAGGAAGCCTTTGAAAATCAGCCAGCGAATCACTATGTGTGTAACACTCAGCCAGCCAATCAGGAGTCATGTCACACTCAGCCAGCCAATCAAGAGGTGTGTATCACTTAGGAAGCCAATCAGGAGGCTTGTAACACACAGCCAGCCAATCAGGAGGCGTGTAACACTCTGCTAGCGAATCAGGAGGCGTGTAAAACTCAGCCAGCTAATCAGGGGGCGTGTAAAACTCAGCCAGCCAATCAGGAGGCCTTTAACACTCAGCCAGCCAATCAAGAGGTGTGTATCACTTAGGAAGCCAATCAGGAGGCTTGTAACACACAGCCAGCCAATCAGGAGGCGTGTAACACTCTGCTAGCGAATCAGGAGGCGTGTAAAACTCAGCTAGCCAATCAGAAGGCCGGTAACACTCAGCCAGCCAATAAGGAGGCGTGTCACACTCAGGCAGCCAATCAGGAGGCATGTAAAATTCAGCCAGCAAATCAGGGGGCGTGTAACACTCTGCTAGCCAATCTGGAGGCGTGTAACACTCAGCTACCAATCAGGAGGCGTGTAACACTCAGCTAGCCAATCAGGAAGCGTGTAACACTCGGAAAGCCAATCAGGGGGCGTGTAACACTCAGCCAGCCAATAAGGAGGCGTGTCACACTCAGCCAGCCAATCAGGAGCCGTGTAACACTCAGGCAGCCAATCAGGAAGCCTTTGACACTCAGCCAGCGAATCACTATGTGTGTAACACTCAGCCAGCCAATCAGGAGGCGTGTCACACTCAGCCAGCCAATCAAGAGGTGTGTATCACTTAGGAAGCCAATCAGGAGGCTTGTAACACACAGCCAGCCAATCAGGAGGCGTGTAACACTCTGCTAGCGAATCAGGAGGCGTGTAAAACTCAGCCAGCTAATCAGGGGGCGTGTAAAACTCAGCCAGCCAATCAGGAGGCCTGTAACACTCTGCTAGCCAATCTGGAGGCGTGTAACACTCTGCTAGCCAATCTGGAGGCGTGTAACAGTCAGACAGCCAATCAGGGTGTGATTAAAACTCAGCCAGCCTATCAGGAGGCGTGTAACACTCAGCCAGCCAATCAGAAGGCCGGTAACACTCAGCCAGCCAATAAGGAGGCGTGTCACACTCAGCCAGCCAATCAGGAGCCGTGTAACACTCAGGCAGCCAATCAGGAGGCCTTTGACATTCAGCCAGCCAATTAGGAGGCGTGTAACACTCAGCCAGCCAATCAGGAGGCCTGTAACACTCAGCCAGCATATAAGGAGGCGTGTCACACTCATCCAGCCAATCAGGAGCTGTGTAAAACTCAGGCAGCCAATCATGAGGCCTTTGACATTCAGCCAGCCAATCATGAGGCATGTAAAACTCAGCCAGCAAATCAGGGGGCGTGTAACACTCAGCCAGCCAATCAGGAGGCCTGTAACACTCAGCCAGCCAATAAGGAGGCGTGTCACACTCAGCCAGCCAATCAGGAGCCGTTTAACACTCAGGCAGCCAATCAGGAGGCCTTTGACATTCAGCCAGCCAATCAGGAGGCGTGTAACACTCTGCTAGCCAATCTGGAGGCGTGTAACACTCAGCTAGCCAATCAGGAAGCGTGTAACACTAGGAAAGCCAATCAGGGGGGTGTAACACTCAGCCAGCCAATCAGGAGGCGTGTCACACTCAGCCAGCCAATCAGGAGCCGTGTAACACTCAGGCAGCCAATCAGGAAGCCTTTGACACTCAGCCAGCGAATCACTATGTGTGTAACACTCAGCCAGCCAATCAGGAGGCGTGTCACACTCAGCCAGCCAATCAGGAGGTGTGTATCACTTAGGAAGCCAATCAGGAGGCTTGTAACACACAGCCAGCCAATCAGAAGGCTTGTAACACTCTGCCAGCCAATCAGGAGGCGTGTAACACTCAGCCAGCCAATCAGGAGGCGTTTAACACTCAGCCAGCCAATCAGGAGGCATGTAACACTCAGCGACCCAATAAGGCGGCCTATCACAGTCAGAAAGCCAATCAGGAGGCGTGCAACACTCAGGAAGCAAATTAGGAGGCATGTAAAACTCAGCTAGCCAATCAGGAGGCGTGTAACACTCAGACAGCCAATCAGGAGGCCTTTGACATTCAGCCAGCCAATCAGGAGACGTTTAACACTAAGCTGGCCAATCAGGAGGCCTGTAACACTCTGCCAACCAATAAGGAGGCGTGTCATACTCAGCCAGCCAATCAGGAGGTGTGTAACACTCAGGCAGCCAATCATGAGGCCTTTGACATTCAGCCAGCCAATCATGAGGCATGTAAAACTCAGCCAGCAAATCAGGGGGCGTGTAACACTCAGCCAGCCAATCAGGAGGCCTGTAACACTCAGCCAGCCAATAAGGAGGCGTGTCACACTCAGCCAGCCAATCAGGAGCCGTTTAACACTCAGGCAGCCAATCAGGAGGCCTTTGACATTCAGCCAGCCAATCAGGAGGCGTGTAACACTCTGCTAGCCAATCTGGATGCCTGTAACACTCAGCCAGCCAATAAGGAGGCGTGTCACACTCAGCCAGTTAATCAGGGGGCGTGTAACACTCAGCTAGCCAATCAGAATAATTCATTCTGGACTTGCAAAGCTTCACAGTGGCATACTTGAAGTGATGGATGAAGTGGTTTGGTGTGGCTCTCTCACTTAGTTTGGCTGTAATGCACACAACTATTAAAAGTGACTTTTTTGCGTTTCCCATGTAATTCTGGCTTTTTCTTGTTTCACATGCAATTCTGGCTTTTTCTTGTTTCACATGCAATTCTGTGGAACTTTGGTGTTTTCCACCTAAGTGTGCTAAATGAGCTTCTCAGGCTGAGAAAACAAACTTTTTCACGCAAGCTGCCATTCTCTTCCAGAAGCACCTATCTGCCAGTTTCCACCTCAGGAAGCTTCACAGTGGCGACTTGTACATTATAGAGTGGTTTGGTGTTGCTCCCTCACTTAGTTTGGCTGTAATGCACAAAACTATTAAAAGTGACTTTTTTGCGTTTCCCATGTAATTCTGGCTTTTTCTTGTTTCACATGCAATTCTGTGGGACTTTGGTGTTTTTCCACCTAAGTGTGCCGAATGAGCTTCTCAGTCTGAGAAAACAAGCTTTTTCACACAAGCTGCCATTCTCTTCCAGAAGCACATATCTGCCAGTTTCCACCTCAGGAAGCTTCACAGCGGCGACTTGTACATTATAGAGTGGTTTGGTGTGGCTCTCTCACTTAGTTTGGCTGTAATGCACAAAACTATTAAAAGTGACTTTTTTGCGTTTCCCATGTAATTCTGGCTTTTTCTTGTTTCACATGCAATTCTGTGGGACTTTGGTGTTTTTCCACCTAAGTGTACCAAATGAGCTTCTCAGGCTGAGAAAACAAGCTTTTTCACACAAGCTGCCATTCTCTTCCAGAAGCACCTATCTGCCAGTTTCCACCTCAGGAAGCTTCACAGCAGCGACTTGTACATTATAGAGTGGTTTGGTGTTGCTCCCTCACTTAGTTTGGCTGTAATGCACAAAACTATTAAAAGTGACTTTTTTGCGTTCCCCATGTAATTCTGGCTTTTTCTTGTTTCACATGCAATTCTGTGGGACTTTGGTGTTTTTCCACCTAAGTGTGCCGAATGAGCTTCTCAGTCTGAGAAAACAAGCTTTTTCACACAAGCTGCCATTCTCTTCCAGAAGCACCTATCTGCCAGTTTCCACCTCAGGAAGCTTCACAGCGGCGACTTGTACATTATAGAGTGGTGTGGTGTTGCTCCCTCACTTAGTTTTGCTGTAATGCACAAAACTAGTAAAAGTGACTTTTTTGCATTTCCCATGTAATTCTGGCTTTTTCTTGTTTCACATGCAATTCTGTGGGACTTTGGTGTTTTTCCACCTAAGTGTGCCGAATGAGCTTCTCAGTCTGAGAAAACAAGCTTTTTCACACAAGCTGCCATTCTCTTCCAGAAGCACCTATGTGCCAGTTTCCACCTCAGGAAGCTTCACAGCGGCGACTTGTACATTACAGAGTGTTTTTTTTTTTCTGTGTTCAAAATGCAGTTACGCTTTTTCGACAAAAGAGGGCACACTTGACCACAGAATAATTCATTCTGGACTTGCAAAGCTTCACAGTGGCATACTTGAAGTGATGGATGAAGTGGCCTGGTGTGGCTCTCTCACTTAGTTTGGCTGTAATGCACAAAACTATTAAAAGTGACTTTTTTGCGTTTCCCATGTAATTCTGGCTGTTTCTTGTTTCACATGCAATTCTGTGGGACTTTGGTGTTTTTCCACCTAAGTGTGCCGAATGAGCTTCTCAGTCTGAGAAAACAAGCTTTTTCACACAAGCTGCCATTCTCTTCCAGAAGCACCTATCTGACAGTTTCCACCTCAGGAAGCTTCACAGCGGTGACTTGTACATTATAGAGTGGTTTGGTGTGGCTCTCTCACTTAGTTTGGCTGTAATGCACAAAACTATTAAAAGTGACTTTTTTGCGTTTCCCATGTAATTCTGGCTGTTTCTTGTTTCACATGCAATTCTGTGGGACTTTGGTGTTTTTCCACCTAAGTGTGCCAAATGAGCTTCTCAGGCTGAGAAAACAAGCTTTTTCACACAAGCTGCCAATCTCTTCCAGAAGCACCTATCTGCCAGTTTCCACCTCAGGAAGCTTCACAGCGGCGACTTGTACATTATAGAGTGGTTTGGTGTTGCTCCCTCACTTAGTTTGGCTGTAATGCACAAAACTATTAAAAGTGACTTTTCTGCGTTTCCCATGTAATTCTGGCTTTTTCTTGTTTCACATGCAATTCTGTGGGACTTTGGTGTTTTTCCACCTAAGTGTGCCGAATGAGCTTCTCAGTCTGAGAAAACAAGCTTTTTCACACAAGCTGCCATTCTCTTCCAGAAGCACCTATGTGCCAGTTTCCACCTCAGGAAGCCTCACAGCGGCGACTTGTACATTATAGAGTGGTTTGGTGTTGCTCCCTCACTTAGTTTGGCTGTAATTCACAAAACTATTAAAAGTGACTTTTTTGCATTTCCCATGTAATTCTGGCTTTTTCTTGTTTCACATGCAATTCTGTGGGACTTTGGTGTTTTTCCACCTAAGTGTGCCGAATGAGCTTCTCAGTCTGAGAAAACAAGCTTTTTCACACAAGCTACCATTCTCTTCCAGAAGCACCTATCTGCCAGTTTCCACCTCAGGAAGCTTCACAGCGGCGACTTGTACATTATAGAGTGGTGTGGTGTTGCTCCCTCACTTAGATGGCTGTAATGCACAAAACTATTAAAAGTGACTTTTTTGCATTTCCCATGTAATTCTGGCTTTTTCTTGTTTCACATGCAATTCTGTGGGACTTTGGTGTTTTTCCACCTAAGTGTGCCGAATGAGCTTCTCAGTCTGAGAAAACAAGCTTTTTCACACAAGCTGCCATTCTCTTCCAGAAGCACCTATGTGCCAGTTTCCACCTCAGGAAGCTTCAAAGCGGCGACTTGTACATTACAGAGTGTTTTTTTTTTTCTGTGTTCAAAATGCAGTTACGCTTTTTCGACAAAAGAGGGCACACTTGACCACAGAATAATTCATTCTGGACTTCCAGAGCTTCACAGTGGCATACTTGAAGTGATGGATGAAGTGGCTTGGTGTGGCTCTCTCACTTAGTTTGGCTGTAATGCACAAAACTATTAAAAGTGACTTTTTTGCGTTTCCCATGTAATTCTGGCTGTTTCTTGTTTCACATGCAATTCTGTGGGACTTTGGTGTTTTTCCACCTAAGTGTGCCGAATGAGCTTCTCAGTCTGAGAAAACAAGCTTTTTCACACAAGCTGCCATTCTCTTCCAGAAGCACCTATCTGACAGTTTCCACCTCAGGAAGCTTCACAGCGGTGACTTGTACATTATAGAGTGGTTTGGTGTGGCTCTCTCACTTAGTTTGGCTGTAATGCACAAAACTATTAAAAGTGACTTTTCTGCGTTTCCCATGTAATTCTGGCTTTTTCTTGTTTCACATGCAATTCTGTGGGACTTTGGTGTTTTTCCACCTAAGTGTGCCGAATGAGCTTCTCAGTCTGAGAAAACAAGCTTTTTCACACAAGCTGCCATTCTCTTCCAGAAGCACCTATCTGCCAGTTTCCACCTCAGGAAGCTTCACAGCGGCGACTTGTACATTATAGAGTGGTGTGGTGTTGCTCCCTCACTTAGTTTGGCTGTAATGCACAAAACTATTAAAAGTGACTTTTCTGCGTTTCCCATGTAATTCTGGCTTTTTCTTGTTTCACATGCAATTCTGTGGGACTTTGGTGTTTTTCCACCTAAGTGTGCCGAATGAGCTTCTCAGTCTGAGAAAACAAGCTTTTTCACACAAGCTGCCATTCTCTTCCAGAAGCACCTATGTGCCAGTTTCCACCTCAGGAAGCTTCAAAGCGGCGACTTGTACATTACAGTGGTTTTTTTTTTCTGTGTTCAAAATGCAGTTACGCTTTTTCGACAAAAGAGGGCACACTTGACCACAGAATAATTCATTCTGGACTTCCAAAGCTTCACAGTGGCATACTTGAAGTGATGGATGAAGTGGCTTGGTGTGGCTCTCTCACTTAGTTTGGCTGTAATGCACAAAACTATTAAAAGTGACTTCTTTGCGTTTCCCATGTAATTCTGGCTGTTTCTTGTTTCACATGCAATTCTGTGGGACTTTGGTGTTTTTCCACCTAAGTGTGCCAAATGAGCTTCTCAGGCTGAGAAAACAAGCTTTTTCACACAAGCTGCCAATCTCTTCCAGAAGCACCTATCTGCCAGTTTCCACCTCAGGAAGCTTCACAGCGGCGACTTGTACATTATAGAGTGGTTTGGTGTTGCTCCCTCACTTAGTTTGGCTGTAATGCACAAAACTATTAAAAGTGACTTTTCTGCGTTTCCCTTGTAATTCTGGCTTTTTCTTGTTTCACATGCAATTCTGTGGGACTTTGGTGTTTTTCCACCTAAGTGTGCCGAATGAGCTTCTCAGTCTGAGAAAACAAGCTTTTTCACACAAGCTGCCATTCTCTTCCAGAAGCACCTATCTGCCAGTTTCCACCTCAGGAAGCCTCACAGCGGCGACTTGTACATTATAGAGTGGTTTGGTGTTGCTCCCTCACTTAGTTTGGCTGTAATGCACAAAACTATTAAAAGTGACTTTTTTGCATTTCCCATGTAATTCTGGCTTTTTCTTGTTTCACATGCAATTCTGTGGGACTTTGGTGTTTTTCCACCTAAGTGTGCCGAATGAGCTTCTCAGTCTGAGAAAACAAGCTTTTTCACACAAGCTACCATTCTCTTCCAGAAGCACCTATCTGCCAGTTTCCACCTCAGGAAGCTTCACAGCGGCGACTTGTACATTATAGAGTGGTGTGGTGTTGCTCTCTCACTTAGATGGCTGTAATGCACAAAACTATTAAAAGTGACTTTTCTGCGTTTCCCATGTAATTCTGGCTTTTTCTTGTTTCACATGCAATTCTGTGGGACTTTGGTGTTTTTCCACCTAAGTGTGCCGAATGAGCTTCTCAGTCTGAGAAAACAAGCTTTTTCACACAAGCTGCCATTCTCTTCCAGAAGCACCTATCTGCCAGTTTCCACCTCAGGAAGCTTCACAGCGGCGACTTGTACATTATAGAGTGGTGTGGTGTTGCTCCCTCACTTAGATGGCTGTAATGCACAAAACTATTAAAAGTGACTTTTTTGCATTTCCCATGTAATTCTGGCTTTTTCTTGTTTCACATGCAATTCTGTGGGACTTTGGTGTTTTTCCACCTAAGTGTGCCGAATGAGCTTCTCAGTCTGAGAAAACAAGCTTTTTCACACAAGCTGCCATTCTCTTCCAGAAGCACCTATGTGCCAGTTTCCACCTCAGGAAGCTTCAAAGCGGCGACTTGTACATTACAGAGTGATTTTTTTTTTCTGTGTTCAAAATGCAGTTACGCTTTTTCGACAAAAGAGGGCACACTTGACCACAGAATAATTCATTCTGGACTTCCAGAGCTTCACAGTGGCATACTTGAAGTGATGGATGAAGTGGCTTGGTGTGGCTCTCTCACTTAGTTTGGCTGTAATGCACAAAACTATTAAAAGTGACTTTTTTGCGTTTCCCATGTAATTCTGGCTTTTTCTTGTTTCACATGCAATTCTGTGGGACTTTGGTGTTTTTCCACCTAAGTGTGCCGAATGAGCTTCTCAGTCTGAGAAAACAAGCTTTTACACACAAGCTGCCATTCTCTTCCAGAAGCACCTATGTGCCAGTTTCCACCTCAGGAAGCTTCAAAGCGGCGACTTGTACATTACAGAGTGATTTTTTTTTCTGTGTTCAAAATGCAGTTACGCTTTTTCGACAAAAGAGGGCACACTTGACCACAGAATAATTCATTCTGGACTTCCAGAGCTTCACAGTGGCATACTTGAAGTGATGGATGAAGTGGCTTGGTGTGGCTCTCTCACTTAGTTTGGCTGTAATGCACAAAACTATTAAAAGTGACTTTTTTGCGTTTCCCATGTAATTCTGGCTGTTTCTTGTTTCACATGCAATTCTGTGGGACTTTGGTGTTTTTCCACCTAAGTGTGCCAAATGAGCTTCTCAGGCTGAGAAAACAAGCTTTTTCACACAAGCTGCCAATCTCTTCCAGAAGCACCTATCTGCCAGTTTCCACCTCAGGAAGCTTCACAGCGGCGACTTGTACATTATAGAGTGGTTTGGTGTTGCTCCCTCACTTAGTTTGGCTGTAATGCACAAAACTATTAAAAGTGACTTTTTTGCGTTTCCCATGTAATTCTGGCTGTTTCTTTTTTCACATGCAATTCTGTGGGACTTTGGTGTTTTTCCACCTAAGTGTGCCAAATGAGCTTCTCAGGCTGAGAAAACAAGCTTTTTCACACAAGCTGCCAATCTCTTCCAGAAGCACCTATCTGCCAGTTTCCACCTCAGGAAGCTTCACAGCGGCGACTTGTACATTATAGAGTGGTTTGGTGTTGCTCCCTCACTTAGTTTGGCTGTAATGCACAAAACTATTAAAAATTACTTTTCTGCGTTTCCCATGTAATTCTGGCTTTTTCTTGTTTCACATGCAATTCTGTGGGACTTTGGTGTTTTTCCACCTAAGTGTGCCGAATGAGCTTCTCAGTCTGAGAAAACAAGCTTTTTCACACAAGCTGCCATTCTCTTCCAGAAGCACCTATCTGCCAGTTTCCACCTCAGGAAGCCTCACAGCGGCGACTTGGACATTATAGAGTGGTTTGGTGTTGCTCCCTCACTTAGTTTGGCTGTAATGCACAAAACTATTAAAAGTGACTTTTTTGCATTTCCCATGTAATTCTGGCTTTTTCTTGTTTCACATGCAATTCTGTGGGACTTTGGTGTTTTTCCACCTAAGTGTGCCGAATGAGCTTCTCAGTCTGAGAAAACAAGCTTTTTCACACAAGCTGCCATTCTCTTCCAGAAGCACCTATCTGCCAGTTTCCACCTCAGGAAGCCTCACAGCGGCGACTTGTACATTATAGAGTGGTTTGGTGTTGCTCCCTCACTTAGTTTGGCTGTAATGCACAAAACTATTAAAAGTGACTTTTTTGCATTTCCCATGTAATTCTGGCTTTTTCTTGTTTCACATGCAATTATGTGGGACTTTGGTGTTTTTCCACCTAAGTGTGCCGAATGAGCTTCTCAGTCTGAGAAAACAAGCTTTTTCACACAAGCTGCCATTCTCTTCCAGAAGCACCTATGTACAAGTTTCCACCTCAGGAAGCTTCACAGCAGCGACTTGTACATTACAGAGTGTTTTTTTTTTTTCTGTGTTCAAAATGCAGTTACGCTTTTTCGACAAAGAGGGCACACTTGACCACAGAATAATTCATTCTGGACTTGCAAAGCTTCACAGTGGCATACTTGAAGTGATGGATGAAGTGGCTTGGTGTGGCTCTCTCACTTAGTTTGGCTGTAATGCACAAAACTATTAAAAGTGACTTTTTTGCGTTTCCCATGTAATTCTGGCTGTTTCTTGTTTCACATGCAATTCTGTGGGACTTTGGTGTTTTTCGACCTAAGTGTGCCGAATGAGCTTCTCAGTCTGAGAAAACAAGCTTTTTCACACAAGCTGCCATTCTCTTCCAGAAGCACATATCTGCCAGTTTCCACCTCAGGAAGCTTCACAGCGGCGACTTTTACATTATAGAGTGGTTTGGTGTTGCTCCCTCACTTAGTTTGGCTGTAATGCACAAAACTATTAAAAGTGACTTTTTTGCATTTCCCATGTAATTCTGGCTTTTTCTTGTTTCACATGCAATTCTGTGGGACTTTGGTGTTTTTCCACCTAAGTGTGCCGAATGAGCTTCTCAGTCTGAGAAAACAAGCTTTTTCACACAAGCTGCCATTCTCTTCCAGAAGCACCTATGTGCCAGTTTCCACCTCAGTAAGCTTCACAGCAGCGACTTGTACATTACAGAGTGTTTTTTTTTTTCTGTGTTCAAAATGCAGTTACGCTTTTTCGACAAAAGAGGGCACACTTGACCACAGAATAATTCATTCTGGACTTGCAAAGCTTCACAGTGGCATACTTGAAGTGATGGATGAAGTGGCTTGGTGTGGCTCTCTCACTTAGTTTGGCTGTAATGCACAAAACTATTAAAAGTGACTTTTTTGCGTTTCCCATGTAATTCTGGCTGTTTCTTGTTTCACATGCAATTCTGTGGGACTTTGGTGTTTTTCCACCTAAGTGTGCCGAATGAGCTTCTCAGTCTGAGAAAACAAGCTTTTTCACACAAGCTGCCATTCTCTTCCAGAAGCACATATCTGCATGTTTCCACCTCAGGAAGCTTCACAGCGGCGACTTTTACATTATAGAGTGGTTTGGTGTTGCTCCCTCACTTAGTTTGGCTGTAATGCACAAAACTATTAAAAGTGACTTTTTTGCATTTCCCATGTAATTCTGGCTTTTTCTTGTTTCACATGCAATTCTGTGGGACTTTGGTGTTTTTCCACCTAAGTGTGCCGAATGAGCTTCTCAGTCTGAGAAAACAAGCTTTTTCACACAAGCTGCCATTCTCTTCCAGAAGCACCTATGTGCCAGTTTCCACCTCAGGAAGCTTCACAGCAGCGACTTGTACATTACAGAGTGTTTTTTTTTTCTGTGTTCAAAATGCAGTTACGCTTTTTCGACAAAAGAGGGCACACTTGACCACAGAATAATTCATTCTGGACTTGCAAAGCTTCACAGTGGCATACTTGAAGTGATGGATGAAGTGGCTTGGTGTGGCGCTCTCACTTAGTTTGGCTGTAATGCACAAAACTATTAAAAGTGACTTTTTTGCGTTTCCCATGTAATTCTGGCTGTTTCTTGTTTCACATGCAATTCTGTGGGACTTTGGTGTTTTTCCACCTAAGTGTGCCGAATGAGCTTCTCAGTCTGAGAAAACAAGCTTTTTCACACAAGCTGCCATTCTCTTCCAGAAGCACCTATCTGACAGTTTCCACCTCAGGAAGCTTCACAGCGGTGACTTGTACATTATAGAGTGGTTTGGTGTTGCTCCCTCCCTTAGTTTGGCTGTAATGCACAAAACTATTAAAAGTGACTTTTTTGCGTTTCCCATGTAATTCTGGCTGTTTCTTGTTTCACATGCAATTATGTGGGACTTTGGTGTTTTTCCACCTAAGTGTGCCGAATGAGCTTCTCAGTCTGAGAAAACAAGCTTTTTCACACAAGCTGCCATTCTCTTCCAGAAGCACCTATGTGCCAGTTTCCACCTCAGGAAGCTTCACAGCAGCGACTTGTACATTACAGAGTGGTTTTTTTTCTGTGTTCAAAATGCAGTTACGCTTTTTCGACAAAAGAGGGCACACTTGACCACAGAATAATTCATTCTGGACTTGCAAAGCTTCACAGTGGCATACTTGAAGTGATGGATGAAGTGGCTTGGTGTGGCGCTCTCACTTAGTTTGGCTGTAATGCACAAAACTATTAAAAGTGACTTTTTTCACGTTTCCCATGTAATTCTGGCTGTTTCTTGTTTCACATGCAATTCTGTGGGACTTTGGTGTTTTTCCACCTAAGTGTGCCGAATGAGCTTCTCAGTCTGAGAAAACAAGCTTTTTCACACAAGCTGCCATTCTCTTCCAGAAGCACCTATCTGACAGTTTCCACCTCAGGAAGCTTCACAGCGGTGACTTGTACATTATAGAGTGGTTTGGTGTTGCTCCCTCCCTTAGTTTGGCTGTAATGCACAAAACTATTAAAAGTGACTTTTTTGCGTTTCCCATGTAATTCTGGCTGTTTCTTGTTTCACATGCAATTATGTGGGACTTTGGTGTTTTTCCACCTAAGTGTGCCGAATGAGCTTCTCAGTCTGAGAAAACAAGCTTTTTCACACAAGCTGCCATTCTCTTCCAGAAGCACCTATGTGCCAGTTTCCACCTCAGGAAGCTTCACAGCAGCGACTTGTACATTACAGAGTGTTTTTTTTTTCTGTGTTCAAAATGCAGTTACGCTTTTTCGACAAAAGAGGGCACACTTGACCACAGAATAATTCATTCTGGACTTGCAAAGCTTCACAGTGGCATACTTGAAGTGATGGATGAAGTGGCTTGTTGTGGCTCTCTCACTTAGTTTGGCTGTAATGCACAAAACTATTAAAAGTGACTTTTTTGCGTTTCCCATGTAATTCTGGCTGTTTCTTGTTTCACATGCAATTCTGTGGGACTTTGGTGTTTTTCCACCTAAGTGTGCCGAATGAGCTTCTCAGTCTGAGAAAACAAGCTTTTTCACACAAGCTGCCATTCTCTTCCAGAAGCACCTATCTGACAGTTTCCACCTCAGGTAGCTTCACAGCGGTGACTTGTACATTATAGAGTGGTTTGGTGTTGCTCCCTCACTTAGTTTGGCTGTAATGCACAAAACTATTAAAAGTGACTTTTTTGCGTTTCCCATGTAATTCTGGCTGTTTCTTGTTTCACATGCAATTCTGTGGGACTTTGGTGTTTTTCCACCTAAGTGTGCCGAATGAGCTTCTCAGTCTGAGAAAACAAGCTTTTTCACACAAGCTGCCATTCTCTTCCAGAAGCACCTATGTGCCAGTTTCCACCTCAGGAAGCTTCACAGCAGCGACTTGTACATTACAGAGTGTTTTTTTTTTTCTGTGTTCAAAATGCAGTTACGCTTTTTCGACAAAAGAGGGCACACTTGACCACAGAATAATTCATTCTGGACTTGCAAAGCTTCACAGTGGCATACTTGAAGTGATGGATGAAGTGGCTTGGTGTGGCTCTCTCACTTAGTTTGGCTGTAATGCACAAAACTATTAAAAGTGACTTTTTTGCGTTTCCCATGTAATTCTGGCTGTTTCTTGTTTCACATGCAATTCTGTGGGACTTTGGTGTTTTTCCACCTAAGTGTGCCGAATGAGCTTCTCAGTCTGAGAAAACAAGCTTTTTCACACAAGCTGCCATTCTCTTCCAGAAGCACATATCTGCCAGTTTCCACCTCAGGAAGCTTCACAGCGGCGACTTGTACATTATAGAGTGGTTTGGTGTTGCTCCCTCACTTAGTTTGGCTGTAATGCACAAAACTATTAAAAGTGACTTTTTTGCATTTCCCATGTAATTCTGGCTTTTTCTTGTTTCACATGCAATTCTGTGGGACTTTGGTGTTTTTCCACCTAAGTGTGCCGAATGAGCTTCTCAGTCTGAGAAAACAAGCTTTTTCACACAAGCTGCCATTCTCTTCCAGAAGCACCTATGTGCCAGTTTCCACCTCAGGAAGCTTCACAGCAGCGACTTGTACATTACAGAGTGTTTTTTTTTTTCTGTGTTCAAAATGCAGTTACGCTTTTTCGACAAAAGAGGGCACACTTGACCACAGAATAATTCATTCTGGACTTGCAAAGCTTCACAGTGGCATACTTGAAGTGATGGATGAAGTGGCTTGGTGTGGCGCTCTCACTTAGTTTGGCTGTAATGCACAAAACTATTAAAAGTGACTTTTTTGCGTTTCCCATGTAATTCTGGCTGTTTCTTGTTTCACATGCAATTCTGTGGGACTTTGGTGTTTTTCCACCTAAGTGTGCCGAATGAGCTTCTCAGTCTGAGAAAACAAGCTTTTTCACACAAGCTGCCATTCTCTTCCAGAAGCACCTATGTGCCAGTTTCCACCTCAGGAAGCTTCACAGCAGCGACTTGTACATTACAGAGTGTTTTTTTTTTCTGTGTTCAAAATGCAGTTACGCTTTTTCGACAAAAGAGGGCACACTTGACCACAGAATAATTCATTCTGGACTTGCAAAGCTTCACAGTGGCATACTTGAAGTGATGGATGAAGTGGCTTGGTGTGGCTCTCTCACTTAGTTTGGCTGTAATGCACAAAACTATTAAAAGTGACTTTTTTGCGTTTCCCATGTAATTCTGGCTGTTTCTTGTTTCACATGCAATTCTGTGGGACTTTGGTGTTTTTCCACCTAAGTGTGCCGAATGAGCTTCTCAGTCTGAGAAAACAAGCTTTTTCACACAAGCTGCCATTCTCTTCCAGAAGCACATATCTGCCAGTTTCCACCTCAGGAAGCTTCACAGCGGCGACTTTTACATTATAGAGTGGTTTGGTGTTGCTCCCTCACTTAGTTTGGCTGTAATGCACAAAACTATTAAAAGTGACTTTTTTGCATTTCCCATGTAATTCTGGCTTTTTCTTGTTTCACATGCAATTCTGTGGGACTTTGGTGTTTTTCCACCTAAGTGTGCCGAATGAGCTTCTCAGTCTGAGAAAACAAGCTTTTTCACACAAGCTGCCATTCTCTTCCAGAAGCACCTATCTGACAGTTTCCACCTCAGGAAGCTTCACAGCAGCGACTTGTACATTACAGAGTGTTTTTTTTTTCTGTGTTCAAAATGCAGTTACGCTTTTTCGACAAAAGAGGGCACACTTGACCACAGAATAATTCATTCTGGACTTGCAAAGCTTCACAGTGGCATACTTGAAGTGATGGATGAAGTGGCTTGGTGTGGCGCTCTCACTTAGTTTGGCTGTAATGCACAAAACTATTAAAAGTGACTTTTTTGCGTTTCCCATGTAATTCTGGCTGTTTCTTGTTTCACATGCAATTCTGTGGGACTTTGGTGTTTTTCCACCTAAGTGTGCCGAATGAGCTTCTCAGTCTGAGAAAACAAGCTTTTTCACACAAGCTGCCATTCTCTTCCAGAAGCACCTATCTGACAGTTTCCACCTCAGGAAGCTTCACAGCGGTGACTTGTACATTATAGAGTGGTTTGGTGTTGCTCCCTCACTTAGTTTGGCTGTAATGCACAAAACTATTAAAAGTGACTTTTTTGCGTTTCCCATGTAATTCTGGCTGTTTCTTGTTTCACATGCAATTATGTGGGACTTTGGTGTTTTTCCACCTAAGTGTGCCGAATGAGCTTCTCAGTCTGAGAAAACAAGCTTTTTCACACAAGCTGCCATTCTCTTCCAGAAGCACCTATGTGCCAGTTTCCACCTCAGGAAGCTTCACAGCAGCGACTTGTACATTACAGAGTGTTTTTTTTTTCTGTGTTCAAAATGCAGTTACGCTTTTTCGACAAAAGAGGGCACACTTGACCACAGAATAATTCATTCTGGACTTGCAAAGCTTCACAGTGGCATACTTGAAGTGATGGATGAAGTGGCTTGGTGTGGCTCTCTCACTTAGTTTGGCTGTAATGCACAAAACTATTAAAAGTGACTTTTTTGCGTTTCCCATGTAATTCTGGCTGTTTCTTGTTTCACATGCAATTCTGTGGGACTTTGGTGTTTTTCCACCTAAGTGTGCCGAATGAGCTTCTCAGTCTGAGAAAACAAGCTTTTTTCACACAAGCTGCCATTCTCTTCCAGAAGCACCTATCTGCCAGTTTCCACCTCAGGAAGCTTCACAGCGGCGACTTGTACATTATAGAGTGGTTTGGTGTTGCTCCCTCACTTAGTTTGGCTGTAATGCACAAAACTATTAAAAGTGACTTTTTTGCATTTCCCATGTAATTCTGGCTTTTTCTTGTTTCACATGCAATTCTGTGGGACTTTGGTGTTTTTCCACCTAAGTGTGCCGAATGAGCTTCTCAGTCTGAGAAAACAAGCTTTTTCACACAAGCTGCCATTCTCTTCCAGAAGCACCTATGTGCCAGTTTCCACCTCAGGAAGCTTCACAGCAGCGACTTGTACATTACAGAGTGTTTTTTTTTCTGTGTTCAAAATGCAGTTACGCTTTTTCGACAAAAGAGGGCACACTTGACCACAGAATAATTCATTCTGGACTTGCAAAGCTTCACAGTGGCATACTTGAAGTGATGGATGAAGTGGCTTGGTGTGGCGCTCTCACTTAGTTTGGCTGTAATGCACAAAACTATTAAAAGTGACTTTTTTGCGTTTCCCATGTAATTCTGGCTGTTTCTTGTTTCACATGCAATTCTGTGGGACTTTGGTGTTTTTCCACCTAAGTGTGCCGAATGAGCTTCTCAGTCTGAGAAAACAAGCTTTTTCACACAAGCTGCCATTCTCTTCCAGAAGCACCTATGTGCCAGTTTCCACCTCAGGAAGCTTCAAAGCAGCGACTTGTACATTACAGAGTGTTTTTTTTTTCTGTGTTCAAAATGCAGTTACGCTTTTTCGACAAAAGAGGGCACACTTGACCACAGAATAATTCATTCTGGACTTGCAAAGCTTCACAGTGGCATACTTGAAGTGATGGATGAAGTGGCTTGGTGTGGCTCTCTCACTTAGTTTGGCTGTAATGCACAAAACTATTAAAAGTGACTTTTTTGCGTTTCCCATGTAATTCTGGCTGTTTCTTGTTTCACATGCAATTCTGTGGGACTTTGGTGTTTTTCCACCTAAGTGTGCCGAATGAGCTTCTCAGTCTGAGAAAACAAGCTTTTTCACACAAGCTGCCATTCTCTTCCAGAAGCACCTATGTGCCAGTTTCCACCTCAGGAAGCTTCACAGCAGCGACTTGTACATTACAGAGTGTTTTTTTTTTCTGTGTTCAAAATGCAGTTACGCTTTTTCGACAAAAGAGGGCACACTTGACCACAGAATAATTCATTCTGGACTTGCAAAGCTTCACAGTGGCATACTTGAAGTGATGGATGAAGTGGCTTGTTGTGGCTCTCTCACTTAGTTTGGCTGTAATGCACAAAACTATTAAAAGTGACTTTTTTGCGTTTCCCATGTAATTCTGGCTGTTTCTTGTTTCACATGCAATTCTGTGGGACTTTGGTGTTTTTCCACCTAAGTGTGCCGAATGAGCTTCTCAGTCTGAGAAAACAAGCTTTTTCACACAAGCTGCCATTCTCTTCCAGAAGCACCTATCTGACAGTTTCCACCTCAGGTAGCTTCACAGCGGTGACTTGTACATTATAGAGTGGTTTGGTGTTGCTCCCTCACTTAGTTTGGCTGTAATGCACAAAACTATTAAAAGTGACTTTTTTGCGTTTCCCATGTAATTCTGGCTGTTTCTTGTTTCACATGCAATTCTGTGGGACTTTGGTGTTTTTCCACCTAAGTGTGCCGAATGAGCTTCTCAGTCTGAGAAAAACAAGCTTTTTCACACAAGCTGCCATTCTCTTCCAGAAGCACCTATGTGCCAGTTTCCACCTCAGGAAGCTTCACAGCAGCGACTTGTACATTACAGAGTGTTTTTTTTTTTCTGTGTTCAAAATGCAGTTACGCTTTTTCGACAAAAGAGGGCACACTTGACCACAGAATAATTCATTCTGGACTTGCAAAGCTTCACAGTGGCATACTTGAAGTGATGGATGAAGTGGCTTGGTGTGGCTCTCTCACTTAGTTTGGCTGTAATGCACAAAACTATTAAAAGTGACTTTTTTGCGTTTCCCATGTAATTCTGGCTGTTTCTTGTTTCACATGCAATTCTGTGGGACTTTGGTGTTTTTCCACCTAAGTGTGCCGAATGAGCTTCTCAGTCTGAGAAAACAAGCTTTTTCACACAAGCTGCCATTCTCTTCCAGAAGCACATATCTGCCAGTTTCCACCTCAGGAAGCTTCACAGCGGCGACTTGTACATTATAGAGTGGTTTGGTGTTGCTCCCTCACTTAGTTTGGCTGTAATGCACAAAACTATTAAAAGTGACTTTTTTGCATTTCCCATGTAATTCTGGCTTTTTCTTGTTTCACATGCAATTCTGTGGGACTTTGGTGTTTTTCCACCTAAGTGTGCCGAATGAGCTTCTCAGTCTGAGAAAACAAGCTTTTTCACACAAGCTGCCATTCTCTTCCAGAAGCACCTATGTGCCAGTTTCCACCTCAGGAAGCTTCACAGCAGCGACTTGTACATTACAGAGTGTTTTTTTTTTTCTGTGTTCAAAATGCAGTTACGCTTTTTCGACAAAAGAGGGCACACTTGACCACAGAATAATTCATTCTGGACTTGCAAAGCTTCACAGTGGCATACTTGAAGTGATGGATGAAGTGGCTTGGTGTGGCGCTCTCACTTAGTTTGGCTGTAATGCACAAAACTATTAAAAGTGACTTTTTTGCGTTTCCCATGTAATTCTGGCTGTTTCTTGTTTCACATGCAATTCTGTGGGACTTTGGTGTTTTTCCACCTAAGTGTGCCGAATGAGCTTCTCAGTCTGAGAAAACAAGCTTTTTCACACAAGCTGCCATTCTCTTCCAGAAGCACCTATGTGCCAGTTTCCACCTCAGGAAGCTTCACAGCAGCGACTTGTACATTACAGAGTGTTTTTTTTTTCTGTGTTCAAAATGCAGTTACGCTTTTTCGACAAAAGAGGGCACACTTGACCACAGAATAATTCATTCTGGACTTGCAAAGCTTCACAGTGGCATACTTGAAGTGATGGATGAAGTGGCTTGGTGTGGCTCTCTCACTTAGTTTGGCTGTAATGCACAAAACTATTAAAAGTGACTTTTTGCGTTTCCCATGTAATTCTGGCTGTTTCTTGTTTCACATGCAATTCTGTGGGACTTTGGTGTTTTTCCACCTAAGTGTGCCGAATGAGCTTCTCAGTCTGAGAAAACAAGCTTTTTCACACAAGCTGCCATTCTCTTCCAGAAGCACATATCTGCCAGTTTCCACCTCAGGAAGCTTCACAGCGGCGACTTTTACATTATAGAGTGGTTTGGTGTTGCTCCCTCACTTAGTTTGGCTGTAATGCACAAAACTATTAAAAGTGACTTTTTTGCATTTCCCATGTAATTCTGGCTTTTTCTTGTTTCACATGCAATTCTGTGGGACTTTGGTGTTTTTCCACCTAAGTGTGCCGAATGAGCTTCTCAGTCTGAGAAAACAAGCTTTTTCACACAAGCTGCCATTCTCTTCCAGAAGCACCTATCTGACAGTTTCCACCTCAGGAAGCTTCACAGCAGCGACTTGTACATTACAGAGTGTTTTTTTTTCTGTGTTCAAAATGCAGTTACGCTTTTTCGACAAAAGAGGGCACACTTGACCACAGAATAATTCATTCTGGACTTGCAAAGCTTCACAGTGGCATACTTGAAGTGATGGATGAAGTGGCTTGGTGTGGCGCTCTCACTTAGTTTGGCTGTAATGCACAAAACTATTAAAAGTGACTTTTTTTGCGTTTCCCATGTAATTCTGGCTGTTTCTTGTTTCACATGCAATTCTGTGGGACTTTGGTGTTTTTCCACCTAAGTGTGCCGAATGAGCTTCTCAGTCTGAGAAAACAAGCTTTTTCACACAAGCTGCCATTCTCTTCCAGAAGCACCTATCTGACAGTTTCCACCTCAGGAAGCTTCACAGCGGTGACTTGTACATTATAGAGTGGTTTGGTGTTGCTCCCTCACTTAGTTTGGCTGTAATGCACAAAACTATTAAAAGTGACTTTTTTGCGTTTCCCATGTAATTCTGGCTGTTTCTTGTTTCACATGCAATTATGTGGGACTTTGGTGTTTTTCCACCTAAGTGTGCCGAATGAGCTTCTCAGTCTGAGAAAACAAGCTTTTTCACACAAGCTGCCATTCTCTTCCAGAAGCACCTATGTGCCAGTTTCCACCTCAGGAAGCTTCACAGCAGCGACTTGTACATTACAGAGTGTTTTTTTTTCTGTGTTCAAAATGCAGTTACGCTTTTTCGACAAAAGAGGGCACACTTGACCACAGAATAATTCATTCTGGACTTGCAAAGCTTCACAGTGGCATACTTGAAGTGATGGATGAAGTGGCTTGGTGTGGCGCTCTCACTTAGTTTGGCTGTAATGCACAAAACTATTAAAAGTGACTTTTTTGCGTTTCCCATGTAATTCTGGCTGTTTCTTGTTTCACATGCAATTCTGTGGGACTTTGGTGTTTTTCCACCTAAGTGTGCCGAATGAGCTTCTCAGTCTGAGAAAACAAGCTTTTTCACACAAGCTGCCATTCTCTTCCAGAAGCACCTATGTGCCAGTTTCCACCTCAGGAAGCTTCACAGCAGCGACTTGTACATTACAGAGTGTTTTTTTTTTCTGTGTTCAAAATGCAGTTACGCTTTTTCGACAAAAGAGGGCACACTTGACCACAGAATAATTCATTCTGGACTTGCAAAGCTTCACAGTGGCATACTTGAAGTGATGGATGAAGTGGCTTGGTGTGGCTCTCTCACTTAGTTTGGCTGTAATGCACAAAACTATTAAAAGTGACTTTTTTGCGTTTCCCATGTAATTCTGGCTGTTTCTTGTTTCACATGCAATTCTGTGGGACTTTGGTGTTTTTCCACCTAAGTGTGCCGAATGAGCTTCTCAGTCTGAGAAAACAAGCTTTTTCACACAAGCTGCCATTCTCTTCCAGAAGCACATATCTGCCAGTTTCCACCTCAGGAAGCTTCACAGCGGCGACTTTTACATTATAGAGTGGTTTGGTGTTGCTCCCTCACTTAGTTTGGCTGTAATGCACAAAACTATTAAAAGTGACTTTTTTGCATTTCCCATGTAATTCTGGCTTTTTCTTGTTTCACATGCAATTCTGTGGGACTTTGGTGTTTTTCCACCTAAGTGTGCCGAATGAGCTTCTCAGGCTGAGAAAACAAGCTTTTTCACACAAGCTGCCATTCTCTTCCAGAAGCACCTATGTGACAGTTTCCACCTCAGGAAGCTTCACAGCAGCGACTTTTACATTACAGAGTGTTTTTTTTTCTGTGTTCAAAATGCAGTTACGCTTTTTCGACAAAAGAGGGCACACGTGACCACAGAATAATTCATTCTGGACTTGCAAAGCTTCACAGTGGCATACTTGAAGTGATGGATGAAGTGGCTTGGTGTGGCTCTCTCACTTAGTTTGGCTGTAATGCACAAAACTATTAAAAGTGACTTTTTTGCGTTTCCCATGTAATTCTGGCTGTTTCTTGTTTCACATGCAATTCTGTGGGACTTTGGTGTTTTTCCACCTAAGTGTGCCGAATGAGCTTCTCAGTCTGAGAAAACAAGCTTTTTCACACAAGCTGCCATTCTCTTCCAGAAGCACCTATCTGACAGTTTCCACCTCAGGAAGCTTCACAGCGGTGACTTGTACATTATAGAGTGGTTTGGTGTTGCTCCCTCACTTAGTTTGGCTGTAATGCACAAAACTATTAAAAGTGACTTTTTTGCGTTTCCCATGTAATTCTGGCTGTTTCTTGTTTCACATGCAATTATGTGGGACTTTGGTGTTTTTCCACCTAAGTGTGCCGAATGAGCTTCTCAGTCTGAGAAAACAAGCTTTTTCACACAAGCTGCCATTCTCTTCCAGAAGCACCTATGTGCCAGTTTCCACCTCAGGAAGCTTCACAGCAGCGACTTGTACATTACAGAGTGTTTTTTTTTTTCTGTGTTCAAAATGCAGTTACGCTTTTTCGACAAAAAGAGGGCACACTTGACCACAGAATAATTCATTCTGGACTTGCAAAGCTTCACAGTGGCATACTTGAAGTGATGGATGAAGTGGCTTGGTGTGGCTCTCTCACTTAGTTTGGCTGTAATGCACAAAACTATTAAAAGTGACTTTTTTGCGTTTCCCATGTAATTCTGGCTGTTTCTTGTTTCACATGCAATTCTGTGGGACTTTGGTGTTTTTCCACCTAAGTGTGCCGAATGAGCTTCTCAGTCTGAGAAAACAAGCTTTTTCACACAAGCTGCCATTCTCTTCCAGAAGCACCTATCTGCCAGTTTCCACCTCAGGAAGCTTCACAGCGGCGACTTGTACATTATAGAGTGGTTTGGTGTTGCTCCCTCACTTAGTTTGGCTGTAATGCACAAAACTATTAAAAGTGACTTTTTTGCATTTCCCATGTAATTCTGGCTTTTTCTTGTTTCACATGCAATTCTGTGGGACTTTGGTGTTTTTCCACCTAAGTGTGCCGAATGAGCTTCTCAGTCTGAGAAAACAAGCTTTTTCACACAAGCTGCCATTCTCTTCCAGAAGCACCTATGTGCCAGTTTCCACCTCAGGAAGCTTCACAGCAGCGACTTGTACATTACAGAGTGTTTTTTTTTTCTGTGTTCAAAATGCAGTTACGCTTTTTCGACAAAAGAGGGCACACTTGACCACAGAATAATTCATTCTGGACTTGCAAAGCTTCACAGTGGCATACTTGAAGTGATGGATGAAGTGGCTTGGTGTGGCGCTCTCACTTAGTTTGGCTGTAATGCACAAAACTATTAAAAGTGACTTTTTTGCGTTTCCCATGTAATTCTGGCTGTTTCTTGTTTCACATGCAATTCTGTGGGACTTTGGTGTTTTTCCACCTAAGTGTGCCGAATGAGCTTCTCAGTCTGAGAAAACAAGCTTTTTCACACAAGCTGCCATTCTCTTCCAGAAGCACCTATGTGCCAGTTTCCACCTCAGGAAGCTTCACAGCAGCGACTTGTACGTTACAGAGTGTTTTTTTTTCTGTGTTCAAAATGCAGTTACGCTTTTTCGACAAAAGAGGGCACACTTGACCACAGAATAATTCATTCTGGACTTGCAAAGCTTCACAGTGGCATACTTGAAGTGATGGATGAAGTGGCTTGGTGTGGCTCTCTCACTTAGTTTGGCTGTAATGCACAAAACTATTAAAAGTGACTTTTTTGTGTTTCCCATGTAATTCTGGCTGTTTCTTGTTTCACATGCAATTCTGTGGGACTTTGGTGTTTTTCCACCTAAGTGTGCCGAATGAGCTTCTCAGTCTGAGAAAACAAGCTTTTTCACACAAGCTGCCATTCTCTTCCAGAAGCACATATCTGCCAGTTTCCACCTCAGGAAGCTTCACAGCGGCGACTTTTACATTATAGAGTGGTTTGGTGTTGCTCCCTCACTTAGTTTGGCTGTAATGCACAAAACTATTAAAAGTGACTTTTTTGCATTTCCCATGTAATTCTGGCTTTTTCTTGTTTCACATGCAATTCTGTGGGACTTTGGTGTTTTTCCACCTAAGTGTGCCGAATGAGCTTCTCAGTCTGAGAAAACAAGCTTTTTCACACAAGCTGCCATTCTCTTCCAGAAGCACCTATCTGACAGTTTCCACCTCAGGAAGCTTCACAGCAGCGACTTGTACATTACAGAGTGTTTTTTTTTCTGTGTTCAAAATGCAGTTACGCTTTTTCGACAAAAGAGGGCACACTTGACCACAGAATAATTCATTCTGGACTTGCAAAGCTTCACAGTGGCATACTTGAAGTGATGGATGAAGTGGCTTGGTGTGGCGCTCTCACTTAGTTTGGCTGTAATGCACAAAACTATTAAAAGTGACTTTTTTGCGTTTCCCATGTAATTCTGGCTGTTTCTTGTTTCACATGCAATTCTGTGGGACTTTGGTGTTTTTCCACCTAAGTGTGCCGAATGAGCTTCTCAGTCTGAGAAAACAAGCTTTTTCACACAAGCTGCCATTCTCTTCCAGAAGCACCTATCTGACAGTTTCCACCTCAGGAAGCTTCACAGCGGTGACTTGTACATTATAGAGTGGTTTGGTGTTGCTCCCCTCCCTTAGTTTGGCTGTAATGCACAAAACTATTAAAAGTGACTTTTTTGCGTTTCCCATGTAATTCTGGCTGTTTCTTGTTTCACATGCAATTATGTGGGACTTTGGTGTTTTTCCACCTAAGTGTGCCGAATGAGCTTCTCAGTCTGAGAAAACAAGCTTTTTCACACAAGCTGCCATTCTCTTCCAGAAGCACCTATGTGCCAGTTTCCACCTCAGGAAGCTTCACAGCAGCGACTTGTACATTACAGAGTGTTTTTTTTTTCTGTGTTCAAAATGCAGTTACGCTTTTTCGACAAAAGAGGGCACACTTGACCACAGAATAATTCATTCTGGACTTGCAAAGCTTCACAGTGGCATACTTGAAGTGATGGATGAAGTGGCTTGTTGTGGCTCTCTCACTTAGTTTGGCTGTAATGCACAAAACTATTAAAAGTGACTTTTTTGCGTTTCCCATGTAATTCTGGCTGTTTCTTGTTTCACATGCAATTCTGTGGGACTTTGGTGTTTTTCCACCTAAGTGTGCCGAATGAGCTTCTCAGTCTGAGAAAACAAGCTTTTTCACACAAGCTGCCATTCTCTTCCAGAAGCACCTATGTGCCAGTTTCCACCTCAGGAAGCTTCACAGCAGCGACTTGTACATTACAGAGTGTTTTTTTTTTCTGTGTTCAAAATGCAGTTACGCTTTTTCGACAAAAGAGGGCACACTTGACCACAGAATAATTCATTCTGGACTTGCAAAGCTTCACAGTGGCATACTTGAAGTGATGGATGAAGTGGCTTGTTGTGGCTCTCTCACTTAGTTTGGCTGTAATGCACAAAACTATTAAAAGTGACTTTTTGCGTTTCCCATGTAATTCTGGCTGTTTCTTGTTTCACATGCAATTCTGTGGGACTTTGGTGTTTTTCCACCTAAGTGTGCCGAATGAGCTTCTCAGTCTGAGAAAACAAGCTTTTTCACACAAGCTGCCATTCTCTTCCAGAAGCACCTATCTGACAGTTTCCACCTCAGGTAGCTTCACAGCGGTGACTTGTACATTATAGAGTGGTTTGGTGTTGCTCCCTCACTTAGTTTGGCTGTAATGCACAAAACTATTAAAAGTGACTTTTTGCGTTTCCCATGTAATTCTGGCTGTTTCTTGTTTCACATGCAATTCTGTGGGACTTTGGTGTTTTTCCACCTAAGTGTGCCGAATGAGCTTCTCAGTCTGAGAAAACAAGCTTTTTCACACAAGCTGCCATTCTCTTCCAGAAGCACCTATGTGCCAGTTTCCACCTCAGGAAGCTTCACAGCAGCGACTTGTACATTACAGAGTGTTTTTTTTTCTGTGTTCAAAATGCAGTTACGCTTTTTCGACAAAAGAGGGCACACTTGACCACAGAATAATTCATTCTGGACTTGCAAAGCTTCACAGTGGCATACTTGAAGTGATGGATGAAGTGGCTTGGTGTGGCTCTCTCACTTAGTTTGGCTGTAATGCACAAAACTATTAAAAGTGACTTTTTTGCGTTTCCCATGTAATTCTGGCTGTTTCTTGTTTCACATGCAATTCTGTGGGACTTTGGTGTTTTTCCACCTAAGTGTGCCGAATGAGCTTCTCAGTCTGAGAAAACAAGCTTTTTCACACAAGCTGCCATTCTCTTCCAGAAGCACATATCTGCCAGTTTCCACCTCAGGAAGCTTCACAGCGGCGACTTGTACATTATAGAGTGGTTTGGTGTTGCTCCCTCACTTAGTTTGGCTGTAATGCACAAAACTATTAAAAGTGACTTTTTTGCATTTCCCATGTAATTCTGGCTTTTTCTTGTTTCACATGCAATTCTGTGGGACTTTGGTGTTTTTCCACCTAAGTGTGCCGAATGAGCTTCTCAGTCTGAGAAAACAAGCTTTTTCACACAAGCTGCCATTCTCTTCCAGAAGCACCTATGTGCCAGTTTCCACCTCAGGAAGCTTCACAGCAGCGACTTGTACATTACAGAGTGTTTTTTTTTTCTGTGTTCAAAATGCAGTTACGCTTTTTCGACAAAAGAGGGCACACTTGACCACAGAATAATTCATTCTGGACTTGCAAAGCTTCACAGTGGCATACTTGAAGTGATGGATGAAGTGGCTTGGTGTGGCGCTCTCACTTAGTTTGGCTGTAATGCACAAAACTATTAAAAGTGACTTTTTTGCGTTTCCCATGTAATTCTGGCTGTTTCTTGTTTCACATGCAATTCTGTGGGACTTTGGTGTTTTTCCACCTAAGTGTGCCGAATGAGCTTCTCAGTCTGAGAAAACAAGCTTTTTTCACACAAGCTGCCATTCTCTTCCAGAAGCACCTATGTGCCAGTTTCCACCTCAGGAAGCTTCACAGCAGCGACTTGTACATTACAGAGTGTTTTTTTTTCTGTGTTCAAAATGCAGTTACGCTTTTTCGACAAAAGAGGGCACACTTGACCACAGAATAATTCATTCTGGACTTGCAAAGCTTCACAGTGGCATACTTGAAGTGATGGATGAAGTGGCTTGGTGTGGCTCTCTCACTTAGTTTGGCTGTAATGCACAAAACTATTAAAAGTGACTTTTTGCGTTTCCCATGTAATTCTGGCTGTTTCTTGTTTCACATGCAATTCTGTGGGACTTTGGTGTTTTTCCACCTAAGTGTGCCGAATGAGCTTCTCAGTCTGAGAAAACAAGCTTTTTCACACAAGCTGCCATTCTCTTCCAGAAGCACATATCTGCCAGTTTCCACCTCAGGAAGCTTCACAGCGGCGACTTTTACATTATAGAGTGGTTTGGTGTTGCTCCCTCACTTAGTTTGGCTGTAATGCACAAAACTATTAAAAGTGACTTTTTTGCATTTCCCATGTAATTCTGGCTTTTTCTTGTTTCACATGCAATTCTGTGGGACTTTGGTGTTTTTCCACCTAAGTGTGCCGAATGAGCTTCTCAGTCTGAGAAAACAAGCTTTTTCACACAAGCTGCCATTCTCTTCCAGAAGCACCTATCTGACAGTTTCCACCTCAGGAAGCTTCACAGCAGCGACTTGTACATTACAGAGTGTTTTTTTTTTCTGTGTTCAAAATGCAGTTACGCTTTTTCGACAAAAGAGGGCACACTTGACCACAGAATAATTCATTCTGGACTTGCAAAGCTTCACAGTGGCATACTTGAAGTGATGGATGAAGTGGCTTGGTGTGGCGCTCTCACTTAGTTTGGCTGTAATGCACAAAACTATTAAAAGTGACTTTTTTGCGTTTCCCATGTAATTCTGGCTGTTTCTTGTTTCACATGCAATTCTGTGGGACTTTGGTGTTTTTCCACCTAAGTGTGCCGAATGAGCTTCTCAGTCTGAGAAAACAAGCTTTTTCACACAAGCTGCCATTCTCTTCCAGAAGCACCTATCTGACAGTTTCCACCTCAGGAAGCTTCACAGCGGTGACTTGTACATTATAGAGTGGTTTGGTGTTGCTCCCTCACTTAGTTTGGCTGTAATGCACAAAACTATTAAAAGTGACTTTTTTGCGTTTCCCATGTAATTCTGGCTGTTTCTTGTTTCACATGCAATTCTGTGGGACTTTGGTGTTTTTCCACCTAAGTGTGCCGAATGAGCTTCTCAGTCTGAGAAAACAAGCTTTTTCACACAAGCTGCCATTCTCTTCCAGAAGCACCTATCTGCCAGTTTCCACCTCAGGAAGCTTCACAGCGGCGACTTGTACATTATAGAGTGGTTTGGTGTTGCTCCCTCACTTAGTTTGGCTGTAATGCACAAAACTATTAAAAGTGACTTTTTTGCATTTCCCATGTAATTCTGGCTTTTTCTTGTTTCACATGCAATTCTGTGGGACTTTGGTGTTTTTCCACCTAAGTGTGCCGAATGAGCTTCTCAGTCTGAGAAAACAAGCTTTTTCACACAAGCTGCCATTCTCTTCCAGAAGCACCTATGTGCCAGTTTCCACCTCAGGAAGCTTCACAGCAGCGACTTGTACATTACAGAGTGTTTTTTTTTTCTGTGTTCAAAATGCAGTTACGCTTTTTCGACAAAAGAGGGCACACTTGACCACAGAATAATTCATTCTGGACTTGCAAAGCTTCACAGTGGCATACTTGAAGTGATGGATGAAGTGGCTTGGTGTGGCTCTCTCACTTAGTTTGGCTGTAATGCACAAAACTATTAAAAGTGACTTTTTGCGTTTCCCATGTAATTCTGGCTGTTTCTTGTTTCACATGCAATTCTGTGGGACTTTGGTGTTTTTCCACCTAAGTGTGCCGAATGAGCTTCTCAGTCTGAGAAAACAAGCTTTTTCACACAAGCTGCCATTCTCTTCCAGAAGCACATATCTGCCAGTTTCCACCTCAGGAAGCTTCACAGCGGCGACTTTTACATTATAGAGTGGTTTGGTGTTGCTCCCTCACTTAGTTTGGCTGTAATGCACAAAACTATTAAAAGTGACTTTTTTGCATTTCCCATGTAATTCTGGCTTTTTCTTGTTTCACATGCAATTCTGTGGGACTTTGGTGTTTTTCCACCTAAGTGTGCCGAATGAGCTTCTCAGTCTGAGAAAACAAGCTTTTTCACACAAGCTGCCATTCTCTTCCAGAAGCACCTATCTGACAGTTTCCACCTCAGGAAGCTTCACAGCAGCGACTTGTACATTACAGAGTGTTTTTTTTTCTGTGTTCAAAATGCAGTTACGCTTTTTCGACAAAAGAGGGCACACTTGACCACAGAATAATTCATTCTGGACTTGCAAAGCTTCACAGTGGCATACTTGAAGTGATGGATGAAGTGGCTTGGTGTGGCGCTCTCACTTAGTTTGGCTGTAATGCACAAAACTATTAAAAGTGACTTTTTTGCGTTTCCCATGTAATTCTGGCTGTTTCTTGTTTCACATGCAATTCTGTGGGACTTTGGTGTTTTTCCACCTAAGTGTGCCGAATGAGCTTCTCAGTCTGAGAAAACAAGCTTTTTCACACAAGCTGCCATTCTCTTCCAGAAGCACCTATCTGACAGTTTCCACCTCAGGAAGCTTCACAGCGGTGACTTGTACATTATAGAGTGGTTTGGTGTTGCTCCCTCCCTTAGTTTGGCTGTAATGCACAAAACTATTAAAAGTGACTTTTTTGCGTTTCCCATGTAATTCTGGCTGTTTCTTGTTTCACATGCAATTATGTGGGACTTTGGTGTTTTTCCACCTAAGTGTGCCGAATGAGCTTCTCAGTCTGAGAAAACAAGCTTTTTCACACAAGCTGCCATTCTCTTCCAGAAGCACCTATGTGCCAGTTTCCACCTCAGGAAGCTTCACAGCAGCGACTTGTACATTACAGAGTGTTTTTTTTTCTGTGTTCAAAATGCAGTTACGCTTTTTCGACAAAAGAGGGCACACTTGACCACAGAATAATTCATTCTGGACTTGCAAAGCTTCACAGTGGCATACTTGAAGTGATGGATGAAGTGGCTTGTTGTGGCTCTCTCACTTAGTTTGGCTGTAATGCACAAAACTATTAAAAGTGACTTTTTTGCGTTTCCCATGTAATTCTGGCTGTTTCTTGTTTCACATGCAATTCTGTGGGACTTTGGTGTTTTTCCACCTAAGTGTGCCGAATGAGCTTCTCAGTCTGAGAAAACAAGCTTTTTCACACAAGCTGCCATTCTCTTCCAGAAGCACCTATCTGACAGTTTCCACCTCAGGTAGCTTCACAGCGGTGACTTGTACATTATAGAGTGGTTTGGTGTTGCTCCCTCACTTAGTTTGGCTGTAATGCACAAAACTATTAAAAGTGACTTTTTTGCGTTTCCCATGTAATTCTGGCTGTTTCTTGTTTCACATGCAATTCTGTGGGACTTTGGTGTTTTTCCACCTAAGTGTGCCGAATGAGCTTCTCAGTCTGAGAAAACAAGCTTTTTCACACAAGCTGCCATTCTCTTCCAGAAGCACCTATGTGCCAGTTTCCACCTCAGGAAGCTTCACAGCAGCGACTTGTACATTACAGAGTGTTTTTTTTTCTGTGTTCAAAATGCAGTTACGCTTTTTCGACAAAAGAGGGCACACTTGACCACAGAATAATTCATTCTGGACTTGCAAAGCTTCACAGTGGCATACTTGAAGTGATGGATGAAGTGGCTTGGTGTGGCTCTCTCACTTAGTTTGGCTGTAATGCACAAAACTATTAAAAGTGACTTTTTTGCGTTTCCCATGTAATTCTGGCTGTTTCTTGTTTCACATGCAATTCTGTGGGACTTTGGTGTTTTTCCACCTAAGTGTGCCGAATGAGCTTCTCAGTCTGAGAAAACAAGCTTTTTCACACAAGCTGCCATTCTCTTCCAGAAGCACATATCTGCCAGTTTCCACCTCAGGAAGCTTCACAGCGGCGACTTTTACATTATAGAGTGGTTTGGTGTTGCTCCCTCACTTAGTTTGGCTGTAATGCACAAAACTATTAAAAGTGACTTTTTTGCATTTCCCATGTAATTCTGGCTTTTTCTTGTTTCACATGCAATTCTGTGGGACTTTGGTGTTTTTCCACCTAAGTGTGCCGAATGAGCTTCTCAGTCTGAGAAAACAAGCTTTTTCACACAAGCTGCCATTCTCTTCCAGAAGCACCTATCTGACAGTTTCCACCTCAGGAAGCTTCACAGCAGCGACTTGTACATTACAGAGTGTTTTTTTTTTCTGTGTTCAAAATGCAGTTACGCTTTTTCGACAAAAGAGGGCACACTTGACCACAGAATAATTCATTCTGGACTTGCAAAGCTTCACAGTGGCATACTTGAAGTGATGGATGAAGTGGCTTGGTGTGGCGCTCTCACTTAGTTTGGCTGTAATGCACAAAACTATTAAAAGTGACTTTTTTGCGTTTCCCATGTAATTCTGGCTGTTTCTTGTTTCACATGCAATTCTGTGGGACTTTGGTGTTTTTCCACCTAAGTGTGCCGAATGAGCTTCTCAGTCTGAGAAAACAAGCTTTTTCACACAAGCTGCCATTCTCTTCCAGAAGCACCTATCTGCCAGTTTCCACCTCAGGAAGCTTCACAGCGGCGACTTGTACATTATAGAGTGGTTTGGTGTTGCTCCCTCACTTAGTTTGGCTGTAATGCACAAAACTATTAAAAGTGACTTTTTTGCATTTCCCATGTAATTCTGGCTTTTTCTTGTTTCACATGCAATTCTGTGGGACTTTGGTGTTTTTCCACCTAAGTGTGCCGAATGAGCTTCTCAGTCTGAGAAAACAAGCTTTTTCACACAAGCTGCCATTCTCTTCCAGAAGCACCTATGTGCCAGTTTCCACCTCAGGAAGCTTCACAGCAGCGACTTGTACATTACAGAGTGTTTTTTTTTTCTGTGTTCAAAATGCAGTTACGCTTTTTCGACAAAAGAGGGCACACTTGACCACAGAATAATTCATTCTGGACTTGCAAAGCTTCACAGTGGCATACTTGAAGTGATGGATGAAGTGGCTTGGTGTGGCGCTCTCACTTAGTTTGGCTGTAATGCACAAAACTATTAAAAGTGACTTTTTTGCGTTTCCCATGTAATTCTGGCTGTTTCTTGTTTCACATGCAATTCTGTGGGACTTTGGTGTTTTTCCACCTAAGTGTGCCGAATGAGCTTCTCAGTCTGAGAAAACAAGCTTTTTCACACAAGCTGCCATTCTCTTCCAGAAGCACCTATGTGCCAGTTTCCACCTCAGGAAGCTTCACAGCAGCGACTTGTACATTACAGAGTGTTTTTTTTTTCTGTGTTCAAAATGCAGTTACGCTTTTTCGACAAAAGAGGGCACACTTGACCACAGAATAATTCATTCTGGACTTGCAAAGCTTCACAGTGGCATACTTGAAGTGATGGATGAAGTGGCTTGGTGTGGCTCTCTCACTTAGTTTGGCTGTAATGCACAAAACTATTAAAAGTGACTTTTTTGCGTTTCCCATGTAATTCTGGCTGTTTCTTGTTTCACATGCAATTCTGTGGGACTTTGGTGTTTTTCCACCTAAGTGTGCCGAATGAGCTTCTCAGTCTGAGAAAACAAGCTTTTTCACACAAGCTGCCATTCTCTTCCAGAAGCACATATCTGCCAGTTTCCACCTCAGGAAGCTTCACAGCGGCGACTTTTACATTATAGAGTGGTTTGGTGTTGCTCCCTCACTTAGTTTGGCTGTAATGCACAAAACTATTAAAAGTGACTTTTTTGCATTTCCCATGTAATTCTGGCTTTTTCTTGTTTCACATGCAATTCTGTGGGACTTTGGTGTTTTTCCACCTAAGTGTGCCGAATGAGCTTCTCAGTCTGAGAAAACAAGCTTTTTCACACAAGCTGCCATTCTCTTCCAGAAGCACCTATCTGACAGTTTCCACCTCAGGAAGCTTCACAGCAGCGACTTGTACATTACAGAGTGTTTTTTTTTTCTGTGTTCAAAATGCAGTTACGCTTTTTCGACAAAAGAGGGCACACTTGACCACAGAATAATTCATTCTGGACTTGCAAAGCTTCACAGTGGCATACTTGAAGTGATGGATGAAGTGGCTTGGTGTGGCGCTCTCACTTAGTTTGGCTGTAATGCACAAAACTATTAAAAGTGACTTTTTTGCGTTTCCCATGTAATTCTGGCTGTTTCTTGTTTCACATGCAATTCTGTGGGACTTTGGTGTTTTTCCACCTAAGTGTGCCGAATGAGCTTCTCAGTCTGAGAAAACAAGCTTTTTCACACAAGCTGCCATTCTCTTCCAGAAGCACCTATCTGACAGTTTCCACCTCAGGAAGCTTCACAGCGGTGACTTGTACATTATAGAGTGGTTTGGTGTTGCTCCCTCACTTAGTTTGGCTGTAATGCACAAAACTATTAAAAGTGACTTTTTTGCGTTTCCCATGTAATTCTGGCTGTTTCTTGTTTCACATGCAATTATGTGGGACTTTGGTGTTTTTCCACCTAAGTGTGCCGAATGAGCTTCTCAGTCTGAGAAAACAAGCTTTTTCACACAAGCTGCCATTCTCTTCCAGAAGCACCTATGTGCCAGTTTCCACCTCAGGAAGCTTCACAGCAGCGACTTGTACATTACAGAGTGTTTTTTTTTTCTGTGTTCAAAATGCAGTTACGCTTTTTCGACAAAAGAGGGCACACTTGACCACAGAATAATTCATTCTGGACTTGCAAAGCTTCACAGTGGCATACTTGAAGTGATGGATGAAGTGGCTTGGTGTGGCTCTCTCACTTAGTTTGGCTGTAATGCACAAAACTATTAAAAGTGACTTTTTTGCGTTTCCCATGTAATTCTGGCTGTTTCTTGTTTCACATGCAATTCTGTGGGACTTTGGTGTTTTTCCACCTAAGTGTGCCGAATGAGCTTCTCAGTCTGAGAAAACAAGATTTTTCACACAAGCTGCCATTCTCTTCCAGAAGCACCTATCTGCCAGTTTCCACCTCAGGAAGCTTCACAGCGGCGACTTGTACATTATAGAGTGGTTTGGTGTTGCTCCCTCACTTAGTTTGGCTGTAATGCACAAAACTATTAAAAGTGACTTTTTTGCATTTCCCATGTAATTCTGGCTTTTTCTTGTTTCACATGCAATTCTGTGGGACTTTGGTGTTTTTCCACCTAAGTGTGCCGAATGAGCTTCTCAGTCTGAGAAAACAAGCTTTTTCACACAAGCTGCCATTCTCTTCCAGAAGCACCTATCTGCCAGTTTCCACCTCAGGAAGCTTCACAGCGGCGACTTGTACATTATAGAGTGGTTTGGTGTGGCTCTCTCACTTAGTTTGGCTGTAATGCACAAAACTATTAAAAGTGACTTTTTGCGTTTCCCATGTAATTCTGGCTTTTTCTTGTTTCACATGCAATTCTGTGGGACTTTGGTGTTTTTCCACCTAAGTGTGCCGAATGAGCTTCTCAGTCTGAGAAAACAAGCTTTTTCACACAAGCTGCCATTCTCTTCCAGAAGCACCTATCTGCCAGTTTCCACCTCAGGAAGCTTCACAGCGGCGACTTGTACATTATAGAGTGGTTTGGTGTGGCTCTCTCACTCAGTTAGGCTGTAATGCACAAAACTATTAAAAGTGACTTTTTTTGCGTTTCCCATGTAATTCTGGCTGTTTCTTGTTTCACATGCAATTCTGTGGGACTTTGGTGTTTTTCCACCTAAGTGTGCCGAATGAGCTTCTCAGTCTGAGAAAACAAGCTTTTTCACACAAGCTGCCATTCTCTTCCAGAAGCACCTATCTGACAGTTTCCACCTCAGGAAGCTTCACAGCGGTGACTTGTACATTATAGAGTGGTTTGGTGTTGCTCCCTCACTTAGTTTGGCTGTAATGCACAAAACTATTAAAAGTGACTTTTTTTGCGTTTCCCATGTAATTCTTGCTGTTTCTTGTTTCACATGCAATTATGTGGGATTTTGGTGTTTTTCCACCTAAGTGTGCCGAATGAGCTTCTCAGTCTGAGAAAACAAGCTTTTTCACACAAGCTGCCATTCTCTTCCAGAAGCACATATCTGCCAGTTTCCACCTCAGGAAGCTTCACAGCGGCGACTTGTACATTATAGAGTGGTTTGGTGTTGCTCCCTCACTTAGTTTGGCTGTAATGCACAAAACTATTAAAAGTGACTTTTTTTGCGTTTCCCATGTAATTCTGGCTGTTTCTTGTTTCACATGCAATTATGTGGGACTTTGGTGTTTTTCCACCTAAGTGTGCCGAATGAGCTTCTCAGTCTGAGAAAACAAGCTTTTTCACACAAGCTGCCATTCTCTTCCAGAAGCACCTATGTGCCAGTTTCCACCTCAGGAAGCTTCACAGCAGCGACTTGTACATTACAGAGTGTTTTTTTTTCTGTGTTCAAAATGCAGTTACGCTTTTTCGACAAAAGAGGGCACACTTGACCACAGAATAATTCATTCTGGACTTGCAAAGCTTCACAGTGGCATACTTGAAGTGATGGATGAAGTGGCTTGGTGTGGCTCTCTCACTTAGTTTGGCTGTAATGCACAAAACTATTAAAAGTGACTTTTTTGCGTTTCCCATGTAATTCTGGCTGTTTCTTGTTTCACATGCAATTCTGTGGGACTTTGGTGTTTTTCCACCTAAGTGTGCCGAATGAGCTTCTCAGTCTGAGAAAACAAGCTTTTTCACACAAGCTGCCATTCTCTTCCAGAAGCACCTATCTGACAGTTTCCACCTCAGGAAGCTTCACAGCGGCGACTTGTACATTATAGAGTGGTTTGGTGTTGCTCCCTCACTTAGTTTGGCTGTAATGCACAAAACTATTAAAAGTGACTTTTTTGCATTTCCCATGTAATTCTGGCTTTTTCTTGTTTCACATGCAATTCTGTGGGACTTTGGTGTTTTTCCACCTAAGTGTGCCGAATGAGCTTCTCAGTCTGAGAAAACAAGCTTTTTCACACAAGCTGCCATTCTCTTCCAGAAGCACCTATGTGCCAGTTTCCACCTCAGGAAGCTTCACAGCAGCGACTTCTACATTACAGAGTGTTTTTTTTTTTCTGTGTTCAAAATGCAGTTACGCTTTTTCGACAAAAGAGGGCACACTTGACCACAGAATAATTCATTCTGGACTTGCAAAGCTTCACAGTGGCATACTTGAAGTGATGGATGAAGTGGCTTGGTGTGGCTCTCTCACTTAGTTTGGCTGTAATGCACAAAACTATTAAAAGTGACTTTTTGCGTTTCCCATGTAATTCTGGCTGTTTCTTGTTTCACATGCAATTCTGTGGGACTTTGGTGTTTTTCCACCTAAGTGTGCCGAATGAGCTTCTCAGTCTGAGAAAACAAGCTTTTTCACACAAGCTGCCATTCTCTTCCAGAAGCACATATCTGCCAGTTTCCACCTCAGGAAGCTTCACAGCGGCGACTTGTACATTATAGAGTGGTTTGGTGTGGCTCTCTCACTTAGTTTGGCTGTAATGCACAAAACTATTAAAAGTGACTTTTTTGCGTTTCCCATGTAATTCTGGCTTTTTCTTGTTTCACATGCAATTCTGTGGGACTTTGGTGTTTTTCCACCTAAGTGTGCCGAATGAGCTTCTCAGTCTGAGAAAACAAGCTTTTTCACACAAGCTGCCATTCTCTTCCAGAAGCACCTATCTGCCAGTTTCCACCTCAGGAAGCTTCACAGCGGCGACTTGTACATTATAGAGTGGTTTGGTGTGGCTCTCTCACTCAGTTAGGCTGTAATGCACAAAACTATTAAAAGTGACTTTTTTGCGTTTCCCATGTAATTCTGGCTGTTTCTTGTTTCACATGCAATTCTGTGGGACTTTGGTGTTTTTCCACCTAAGTGTGCCGAATGAGCTTCTCAGTCTGAGAAAACAAGCTTTTTCACACAAGCTGCCATTCTCTTCCAGAAGCACCTATCTGACAGTTTCCACCTCAGGAAGCTTCACAGCGGTGACTTGTACATTATAGAGTGGTTTGGTGTTGCTCCCTCACTTAGTTTGGCTGTAATGCACAAAACTATTAAAAGTGACTTTTTTGCGTTTCCCATGTAATTCTTGCTGTTTCTTGTTTCACATGCAATTATGTGGGATTTTGGTGTTTTTCCACCTAAGTGTGCCGAATGAGCTTCTCAGTCTGAGAAAACAAGCTTTTTCACACAAGCTGCCATTCTCTTCCAGAAGCACATATCTGCCAGTTTCCACCTCAGGAAGCTTCACAGCGGCGACTTGTACATTATAGAGTGGTTTGGTGTGGCTCTCTCACTTAGTTTGGCTGTAATGCACAAAACTATTAAAAGTGACTTTTTTGCGTTTCCCATGTAATTCTGGCTTTTTCTTGTTTCACATGCAATTCTGTGGGACTTTGGTGTTTTTCCACCTAAGTGTGCCAAATGAGCTTCTCAGGCTGAGAAAACAAGCTTTTTCACACAAGCTGCCATTCTCTTCCAGAAGCACATATCTGCCAGTTTCCACCTCAGGAAGCTTCACAGCGGCGACTTGTACATTATAGAGTGGTTTGGTGTGGCTCTCTCACTCAGTTAGGCTGTAATGCACAAAACTATTAAAAGTGACTTTTTTTGCGTTCCCCATGTAATTCTGGCTTTTTCTTGTTTCACATGCAATTCTCTGGGACTTTGGTGTTTTTCCACCTAAGTGTGCCGAATGAGCTTCTCAGTCTGAGAAAACAAGCTTTTTCACACAAGCTGCCATTCTCTTCCAGAAGCACCTATCTGCCAGTTTCCACCTCAGGAAGCTTCACAGCGGCGACTTGTACATTATAGAGTGGTGTGGTGTTGCTCCCTCACTTAGTTTGGCTGTAATGCACAAAACTAGTAAAAGTGACTTTTTTGCATTTCCCATGTAATTCTGGCTGTTTCTTGTTTCACATGCAATTCTGTGGGACTTTGGTGTTTTTCCACCTAAGTGTGCCGAATGAGCTTCTCAGTCTGAGAAAACAAGCTTTTTCACACAAGCTGCCATTCTCTTCCAGAAGCACCTATCTGACAGTTTCCACCTCAGGAAGCTTCACAGCGGTGACTTGTACATTATAGAGTGGTTTGGTGTTGCTCCCTCACTTAGTTTGGCTGTAATGCACAAAACTATTAAAAGTGACTTTTTTGCGTTTCCCATGTAATTCTGGCTGTTTCTTGTTTCACATGCAATTATGTGGGACTTTGGTGTTTTTCCACCTAAGTGTGCCGAATGAGCTTCTCAGTCTGAGAAAACAAGCTTTTTCACACAAGCTGCCATTCTCTTCCAGAAGCACCTATGTGCCAGTTTCCACCTCAGGAAGCTTCACAGCAGCGACTTGTACATTACAGAGTGTTTTTTTTTCTGTGTTCAAAATGCAGTTACGCTTTTTCGACAAAAGAGGGCACACTTGACCACAGAATAATTCATTCTGGACTTGCAAAGCTTCACAGTGGCATACTTGAAGTGATGGATGAAGTGGCTTGGTGTGGCTCTCTCACTTAGTTTGGCTGTAATGCACAAAACTATTAAAAGTGACTTTTTTGCGTTTCCCATGTAATTCTGGCTGTTTCTTGTTTCACATGCAATTCTGTGGGACTTTGGTGTTTTTCCACCTAAGTGTGCCGAATGAGCTTCTCAGTCTGAGAAAACAAGCTTTTTCACACAAGCTGCCATTCTCTTCCAGAAGCACATATCTGCCAGTTTCCACCTCAGGAAGCTTCACAGCGGCGACTTTTACATTATAGAGTGGTTTGGTGTTGCTCCCTCACTTAGTTTGGCTGTAATGCACAAAACTATTAAAAGTGACTTTTTTGCATTTCCCATGTAATTCTGGCTTTTTCTTGTTTCACATGCAATTCTGTGGGACTTTGGTGTTTTTCCACCTAAGTGTGCCGAATGAGCTTCTCAGTCTGAGAAAACAAGCTTTTTCACACAAGCTGCCATTCTCTTCCAGAAGCACCTATGTGCCAGTTTCCACCTCAGAAAGCTTCACAGCAGCGACTTGTACATTACAGAGTGTTTTTTTTTTCTGTGTTCAAAATGCAGTTACGCTTTTTCGACAAAAGAGGGCACACTTGACCACAGAATAATTCATTCTGGACTTGCAAAGCTTCACAGTGGCATACTTGAAGTGATGGATGAAGTGGCTTGGTGTGGCTCTCTCACTTAGTTTGGCTGTAATGCACAAAACTATTAAAAGTGACTTTTTTGCGTTTCCCATGTAATTCTGGCTGTTTCTTGTTTCACATGCAATTCTGTGGGACTTTGGTGTTTTTCCACCTAAGTGTGCCGAATGAGCTTCTCAGTCTGAGAAAACAAGCTTTTTCACACAAGCTGCCATTCTCTTCCAGAAGCACATATCTGCCAGTTTCCACCTCAGGAAGCTTCACAGCGGCGACTTGTACATTATAGAGTGGTTTGGTGTGGCTCTCTCACTCAGTTAGGCTGTAATGCACAAAACTATTAAAAGTGACTTTTTTGCGTTTCCCATGTAATTCTGGCTGTTTCTTGTTTCACATGCAATTCTGTGGGACTTTGGTGTTTTTCCACCTAAGTGTGCCGAATGAGCTTCTCAGTCTGAGAAAACAAGCTTTTTCACACAAGCTGCCATTCTCTTCCAGAAGCACATATCTGCCAGTTTCCACCTCAGGAAGCTTCACAGCGGCGACTTGTACATTATAGAGTGGTTTGGTGTGGCTCTCTCACTCAGTTAGGCTGTAATGCACAAAACTATTAAAAGTGACTTTTTTGCGTTTCCCATGTAATTCTGGCTGTTTCTTGTTTCACATGCAATTCTGTGGGACTTTGGTGTTTTTCCACCTAAGTGTGCCGAATGAGCTTCTCAGTCTGAGAAAACAAGCTTTTTCACACAAGCTGCCATTCTCTTCCAGAAGCACCTATCTGACAGTTTCCACCTCAGGAAGCTTCACAGCGGTGACTTGTACATTATATAGTGGTTTGGTGTTGCTCCCTCACTTAGTTTGGCTGTAATGCACAAAACTATTAAAAGTGACTTTTTTGCGTTTCCCATGTAATTCTGGCTGTTTCTTGTTTCACATGCAATTATGTGGGACTTTGGTGTTTTTCCACCTAAGTGTGTCGAATGAGCTTCTCAGTCTGAGAAAACAAGCTTTTTCACACAAGCTGCCATTCTCTTCCAGAAGCACCTATGTGCCAGTTTCCACCTCAGGAAGCTTCACAGCGGCGACTTGTACATTACAGAGTTGTTTTTTTTCTGTGTTCAAAATGCAGTTACGCTTTTTCGACAAAAGAGGGAACACTTGACCACAGAATAATTCATTCTGGACTTGCAAAGCTTCACAGTGGCATACTTGAAGTGATGGATGAAGTGGTTTGGTGTGGCTCTCTCACTTAGTTTGGCTGTAATGCACAAAACTATTAAAAGTGACTTTTCTGCATTTCCCATGTAATTCTGGCTTTTTCTTGTTTCACATGCAATTCTGTGGGACTTTGGTGTTTTTCCACCTAAGTGTGCTGAATGAGCTTCTCAGGCTGAGAAAACAAGCTTTTTCACACAAGCTGCCATTCTCTTCCAGAAGCACCTATCTGCCAGTTTCCACCTCAGTAAGATTCACAGCGGCGACTTGTACATTATGGAGTGGTTTGGTGTGGCTCTCTCACTTAGTTTAGCTGTAATGGACAAAACTATTAACCCTCTGTACTCTATGCTGGCCATTTGTGTCCAATTCACTTCCTTTTTTTGACCATTTTAGCTGTGTTAGCATATGGAATGTTATTTCTCAAGGGTCTGGATTTTTTTCTGATTTTTTAATTTTCAAAACCTGCTCTTTAAATATGTCAATATTATACTGTATATCTCCAATTGTACCTTGTGGCTCTATCATGGACACTTTTGGCCAATTGAAACCCATGAAAACATTTTCTTTTAAATTCCTTGTGATGTACAGTATTAAATCATATAATTTAGGTAAAATGGCTTTCATTCTAAACTCAACACTTGAAAATTTTAGTTTTTAATGTTTTCTACCAGATTATGTCATTTGTCCATTTTTTGCCAAGGGAGCAATTTCAGGTAATATTCTTAGTTTCCACTAGGGGCGTATGATGGCTTACTGCACTCCAATGGAGCAAATGAATGACACAACTTTGACATAGGTGTGATCTTAAGGATGTCAGATAATGATGTGTTTTCGTGCATGAAAAAAAATGTGCCTATAAATATGTATTTGCAAGATAGAGTGACATAAATTACAGTGTAGCATACCTCCAAGTTTCAGTGAATTTCTTTTGGTACAGGCTATTGAGCTTTGAGTTTCGAAGGCAAACTTGGCTTTGATGCACAAGGTGAAAACACCTGTAGCTTTGATCTTTTTGTAAAAGAATGCCACACACAACTACACAATAGCCCTTACATACTCAAATAGCTGCTCTCCAAAAAAAAAAAAAAGGATCACAGGTCATCTTGACTTCGGGGTAAACAAAAACAAAGTCTGACACTGTTTATAAATCTGTCCTGGAGTTTATGCAGGTGCAGTCAGTACTAATGCTATAAGTGAGCCTAACAGCTCCCAGATCATTCTTTCTCTGGCAAGATGGCGAAAAGGTCATATTCACTGAATGAAGCACTTGAGTATGTGATGGGCTCGGCGAGGGAAGATGGGGAGAAATCCTCTGCGCTTCAGGAGGAGACACCTTCTACCCAAGATGAGGACACGTCCTCTCCTGAAGATGAGGGGACACCCTCTTCAGAGGATGAAAGCAACACCACTGATGAGGAGTACCAGCCAGTGCCTGATTCCTCTTCCTCAGGGGAAGAGGACGATACAGACACAGCGGTGGAGGCCGAGCAGCTGATGGCAGAGACAGTGGAGCCGGCGGGTGAGTGGATGTCTCATCATTGGAAAATTATGTGGTTTCACACTGCTGAAGAGACACTACACTACAATCCAGTACCCACTGGTATCACCCCAGGGCCCACCCTTTAAGCAGTTGCACGAGTCAGCAACCTGAGTTCTGCCCCTTATCTGTCAGTTTCCACCTCAGAAAGCTTCACATTATAGAGTGGTTTTCTGTGTTCCAACTGCAGTTACGCCTTTGCAACAAAAGAGGGAATACTTGATCACAGAATAATTCATTTTGGACTTGCAAAGCTTAGCAGTGGCATAATTAAAGTGATGGATGAAGTGGTTTGGTGTGGCTCTCTCACTTAGTTTAGCTGTAATGGACAAAACTATGAAAAGTGACTTTTTTGCGTTTCCCATGTAATTCTGGCTTCTTCACGTGCAATTCTGTGGGACTTTGGTGTTTTTCCACCTAAGTGTTCCGAATGAGCTTCTCAGGCTGAGAAAACAAGCTTTTTCACACAAGCTGCCATTCTCTTCTGGAATCACCTATCTGCCAGTTTCCACCTCAGGAAGCTTCACAGCGGCGACTTGTACATTTGGAGTGGTTTGGGCTCTCTCACTTAGTTTGGCTGTAATGCACAAAACTATTAAAAGTGACATTTTTGCGTTCCCCATGTAATTCTGTCTTTTTCCTGTTTCACATGTAATTCTGTGGGACTTTGGTGTTTTTCCACCTAAGTGTGCCAGGCTGAGAAAACAAGCTTTTTCACACAACTGCCATTCTCTTCCAGAAGCACCTATCTTCCAGTTTCCACCTCAGGAAGCTTCACAGCGGCATCCTGAAGATGAGGGGACACCCTCCTCAGAGGATGACAGCAACACCACTGATGAGGAGTACCAGCCAGTGCCTGATTCCTCTTCCTCAGGGGAAGAGGACGATACAGACACAGCGGTGGAGGCCGAGCAGCTGATGGCAGAGACAGTGGAGCCGGCGGGTGAGTGGATGTCTCATCATTGGAAAATTATGTGGTTTCACACTGCTGAAGAGACACTACACTACAATCCAGTACCCACTGGTATCACCCCAGGGCCCACCCTTTAAGCAGTTGCACGAGTCAGCAACCTGAGTTCTGCCCCTTATCTGTCAGTTTCCACCTCAGAAAGCTTCACAGCGGTGAATTTTACATTATAGAGTGGTTTTCTGTGTTCCAACTGCAGTTACGCCTTTTCGACAAAAGAGGGAATACTTGATCACAGAATAATTCATTTTGGACTTGCAAAGCTTCACAGTGGCATAATTAAAGTGATGGATGAAGTGGTTTGGTGTGGCTCTCTCACTTAGTTTAGCTGTAATGGACAAAACTATGAAAAGTGACTTTTTTGCGTTTCCCATGTAATTCTGGCTTCTTCACGTGCAATTCTGTGGGATTTTGGTGTTTTTCCACCTAAGTGTTCCGAATGAGCTTCTCAGGCTGAGAAAACAAGCTTTTTCACACAAGCTGCCATTCTCTTCTGGAATCACCTATCTGCCAGTTTCCACCTCAGGAAGCTTCACAGCGGCGACTTGTACATTTGGAGTGGTTTGGGGTGGCTCTCTCACTTAATTTGGCTGTAATGCACAAAACTATTAAAAGTGACTTTTCTGCGTTTCCCATGTAATTCTAGCTTTTTCTTGTTTCACATGCAATTCTGTGGGACTTTGGTGTTTTTCCACCTAAGTGTGCCGAATGAGCTTCTCAGGCTGAGAAAACAAGCTTTTTCACACAAGCTGCCATTCTCTTCCAGAAGCACCTATGTGCCAGTTTCCACCTCAGGAAGCCTCACAGCGCCGACTTGTACATTATAGAGTGGTTTTGTGTGGCTCTGTCACTTAGTTTGGCTGTAATGCACAAAACTATTAAAAGTGACTTTTCTGCGTTTCCAAAGTAATTCTGGCTTTTTCTTGTTTCACATGCAATTCTGTGGGACTTTGGTGTTTTTCCACCTAAGTGTGCCGAATGAGCTTCTCAGGCTGAGAAAACAAGCTTTTTCACACAAGCTGCCATTCTCTTCCAGAAGCACCTATGTGCCAGTTTCCACCTCAGGAAGCCTCACAGCAGCGACTTGTACATTATAGAGTGGATTTGTGTGGCTCTGTCACTTAGTTTGGCTGTAATGCACAAAACTATTAAAAGTGACTTTTCTGCGTTTCCCATGTAATTCTGGCTTTTTCTTGTTTCACATGCAATTCTGTGGGACTTTGGTGTTTTTCCACCTAAGTGTGCCGAATGAGCTTCTCAGGCTGAGAAAACAAGCTTTTTCACACAAGCTGCCATTCTCTTCCAGAAGCACCTATGTGCCAGTTTCCACCTCAGGAAGCCTCCCAGCAGCGACTTGTACATTATAGAGTGGTTTTGTGTGGCTCTGTCACTTAGTTTGGCTGTAATGCACAAAACTATTAAAAGTGACTTTTCTGCGTTTCCCATGTAATTCTGGCTTTTTCTTGTTTCACACGCAATTCTGTGGGACTTTGGTGTTTTTCCACCTAAGTGTGCCGAATGAGCTTCTCAGGCTGAGAAAACAAGCTTTTTCACACAAGCTGCCATTCTCTTCCAGAAGCACCTATGTGCCAGTTTCCACCTCAGGAAGCCTCACAGCGGCGACTTGTACATTATAGAGTGGATTTGTGTGGCTCTGTCACTTAGTTTGGCTGTAATGCACAAAACTATTAAAAGTGACTTTTCTGCGTTTCCTATGTAATTCTGGCTTTTTCTTGTTTCACATGCAATTCTGTGGGACTTTGGTGTTTTTCCACCTAAGTGTGCCGAATGAGCTTCTCAGGCTGAGAAAACAAGCTTTTTCACACAAGCTGCCATTCTCTTCCAGAAGCACCTATGTGCCAGTTTCCACCTCAGAAAGCCTCACAGCGGCGACTTGTACATTATAGAGTGGATTTGTGTAGCTCTGTCACTTAGTTTGGCTGTAATGCACAAAACTATTAAAAGTGACTTTTCTGCGTTTCCCATGTAATTCTGGCTTTTTCTTGTTTCACATGCAATTCTGTGGGACTTTGGTGTTTTTCCACCTAAGTGTTCCGAATGAGCTTCTCAGACTGAGAAAACAAGCTTTTTCACACAAGCTGCCATTCTCTTCCAGAAGCACCTATGTGCCAGTTTCCACCTCAGGAAGCCTCACAGCGGCGACTTGTACATTATAGAGTGGTTTGGTGTGGCTCTGTCACTTAGTTTGGCTGTAATGCACAAAACTATTAAAAGTGACTTTTCTGCGTTTCCCATGTAATTCTGGCTTTTTCTTGTTTCACATGCAATTCTGTGGGACTTTGGTGTTTTTCCACCTAAGTGTGCTGAATGAGCTTCTCAGGCTGAGAAAACAAGCTTTTTCACACAAGCTGCCATTCTCTTCCAGAAGCACCTATGTGCCAGTTTCCACCACAGGAAGCCTCACAGCGGCGACTTGTACATTACAGAGTGGATTTGTGTGGCTCTGTCACTTAGTTTGGCTGTAATGCACAAAACTATTAAAAGTGACTTTTCTGCGTTTCCCATGTAATTCTGGCTTTTTCTTGTTTCACATGCAATTCTGTGGGACTTTGGTGTTTTTCCACCTAAGTGTGCCGAATGAGCTTCTCAAGCTGAGAAAACAAGCTTTTTCACACAAGCTGCCATTCTCTTCCAGAAGCACCTATGTGCCAGTTTCCACCTCAGGAAGCCTCACAGCAGCGACTTGTACATTATAGAGTGGTTTTGTGTGGCTCTGTCACTTAGTTTGGCTGTAATGCACAAAACTATTAAAAGTGACTTTTCTGCGTTTCCCATGTAATTCTGGCTTTTTCTTGTTTCACATGCAATTCTGTGGGACTTTGGTGTTTTTCCACCTAAGTGTGCCGAATGAGCTTCTCAGGCGGAGAAAACAAGCTTTTTCACACAAGCTGCCATTCTCTTCCAGGAGCACCTATGTGCCAGTTTCCACCTCAGGAAGCCTCACAGCAGCGACTTGTACATTATAGAGTGGTTTTGTGTGGCTCTGTCACTTAGTTTGGCTGTAATGCACAAAATTATTAAAAGTGACTTTTCTGCGTTTCCCATGTAATTCTGGCTTTTTCTTGTTTCACATGCAATTCTGTGGGACTTTGGTGTTTTTCCACCTAAGTGTGCCGAATGAGCTTCTCAGGCTGAGAAAACAAGCTTTTTCACACAAGCTGCCATTCTCTTCCAGAAGCACCTATGTGCCAGTTTCCACCTCAGGAAGCCTCACAGCGGCGACTTGTACATTATAGAGTGGATTTGTGTGGCTCTGTCACTTAGTTTGGCTGTAATGCACAAAACTATTAAAAGTGACTTTTCTGCGTTTCCCATGTAATTCTGGCTTTTTCTTGTTTCACATGCAATTCTGTGGGACTTTGGTGTTTTTCCACCTAAGTGTTCCGAATGAGCTTCTCAGGCTGAGAAAACAAGCTTTTTCACACAAGCTGCCATTCTCTTCCAGGAGCACCTATGTGCCAGTTTCCACCTCAGGAAGCCTCACAGCAGCGACTTGTACATTATAGAGTGGTTTTGTGTGGCTCTGTCACTTAGTTTGGCTGTAATGCACAAAACTATTAAAAGTGACTTTTCTGCGTTTCCCATGTAATTCTGGCTTTTTCTTGTTTCACATGCAATTCTGTGGGACTTTGGTGTTTTTCCACCTAAGTGTGCCGAATGAGCTTCTCAGGCTGAGAAAACAAGCTTTTTCACACAAGCTGCCATTCTCTTCCAGGAGCACCTATGTGCCAGTTTCCACCTCAGGAAGCCTCACAGCGGCGACTTGTACATTATAGAGTGGATTTGTGTAGCTCTGTCACTTAGTTTGGCTGTAATGCACAAAACTATTAAAAGTGACTTTTCTGCGTTTCCCATGTAATTCTGGCTTTTTCTTGTTTCACATGCAATTCTGTGGGACTTTGGTGTTTTTCCACCTAAGTGTTCCGAATGAGCTTCTCAGACTGAGAAAACAAGCTTTTTCACACAAGCTGCCATTCTCTTCCAGAAGCACCTATGTGCCAGTTTCCACCTCAGGAAGCCTCACAGCGGCGACTTGTACATTATAGAGTGGTTTGGTGTGGCTCTGTCACTTAGTTTGGCTGTAATGCACAAAACTATTAAAAGTGACTTTTCTGCGTTTCCCATGTAATTCTGGCTTTTTCTTGTTTCACATGCAATTCTGTGGGACTTTGGTGTTTTTCCACCTAAGTGTGCTGAATGAGCTTCTCAGGCTGAGAAAACAAGCTTTTTCACACAAGCTGCCATTCTCTTCCAGAAGCACCTATGTGCCAGTTTCCACCACAGGAAGCCTCACAGCGGCGACTTGTACATTACAGAGTGGATTTGTGTGGCTCTGTCACTTAGTTTGGCTGTAATGCACAAAACTATTAAAAGTGACTTTTCTGCGTTTCCCATGTAATTCTGGCTTTTTCTTGTTTCACATGCAATTCTGTGGGACTTTGGTGTTTTTCCACCTAAGTGTGCCGAATGAGCTTCTCAAGCTGAGAAAACAAGCTTTTTCACACAAGCTGCCATTCTCTTCCAGGAGCACCTATGTGCCAGTTTCCACCTCAGGAAGCCTCACAGCAGCGACTTGTACATTATAGAGTGGTTTTGTGTGGCTCTGTCACTTAGTTTGGCTGTAATGCACAAAACTATTAAAAGTGACTTTTCTGCGTTTCCCATGTAATTCTGGCTTTTTCTTGTTTCACATGCAATTCTGTGGGACTTTGGTGTTTTTCCACCTAAGTGTGCCGAATGAGCTTCTCAGGCGGAGAAAACAAGCTTTTTCACACAAGCTGCCATTCTCTTCCAGGAGCACCTATGTGCCAGTTTCCACCTCAGGAAGCCTCACAGCAGCGACTTGTACATTATAGAGTGGTTTTGTGTGGCTCTGTCACTTAGTTTGGCTGTAATGCACAAAATTATTAAAAGTGACTTTTCTGCGTTTCCCATGTAATTCTGGCTTTTTCTTGTTTCACATGCAATTCTGTGGGACTTTGGTGTTTTTCCACCTAAGTGTGCCGAATGAGCTTCTCAGGCTGAGAAAACAAGCTTTTTCACACAAGCTGCCATTCTCTTCCAGAAGCACCTATGTGCCAGTTTCCACCTCAGGAAGCCTCACAGCGGCGACTTGTACATTATAGAGTGGATTTGTGTGGCTCTGTCACTTAGTTTGGCTGTAATGCACAAAACTATTAAAAGTGACTTTTCTGCGTTTCCCATGTAATTCTGGCTTTTTCTTGTTTCACATGCAATTCTGTGGGACTTTGGTGTTTTTCCACCTAAGTGTTCCGAATGAGCTTCTCAGGCTGAGAAAACAAGCTTTTTCACACAAGCTGCCATTCTCTTCCAGGAGCACCTATGTGCCAGTTTCCACCTCAGGAAGCCTCACAGCAGCGACTTGTACATTATAGAGTGGTTTTGTGTGGCTCTGTCACTTAGTTTGGCTGTAATGCACAAAACTATTAAAAGTGACTTTTCTGCGTTTCCCATGTAATTCTGGCTTTTTCTTGTTTCACATGCAATTCTGTGGGACTTTGGTGTTTTTCCACCTAAGTGTGCCGAATGAGCTTCTCAGGCTGAGAAAACAAGCTTTTTCACACAAGCTGCCATTCTCTTCCAGGAGCACCTATGTGCCAGTTTCCACCTCAGGAAGCCTCACAGCAGCGACTTGTACATTATAGAGTGGTTTTGTGTGGCTCTGTCACTTAGTTTGGCTGTAATGCACAAAATTATTAAAAGTGACTTTTCTGCGTTTCCCATGTAATTCTGGCTTTTTCTTGTTTCACATGCAATTCTGTGGGACTTTGGTGTTTTTCCACCTAAGTGTGCCGAATGAGCTTCTCAGGCTGAGAAAACAAGCTTTTTCACACAAGCTGCCATTCTCTTCCAGGAGCACCTATGTGCCAGTTTCCACCTCAGGAAGCCTCACAGCGGCGACTTGTACATTATAGAGTGGATTTGTGTGGCTCTGTCAATTAGTTTGGCTGTAATGCACAAAACTATTAAAAGTGACTTTTCTGCGTTTCCCATGTAATTCTGGCTTTTTGTTGTTTCACATGCAATTCTGTGGGACTTTGGTGTTTTTCCACCTAAGTGTTCCGAATGAGCTTCTCAGGCTGAGAAAACAAGCTTTTTCACACAAGCTGCCATTCTCTTCCAGAAGCACCTATGTGCCAGTTTCCACCTCAGGAAGCCTCACAGCGGCGACTTGTACATTATAGAGTGGATTTGTGTGGCTCTGTCACTTAGTTTGGCTGTAATGCACAAAATTATTAAAAGTGACTTTTCTGCGTTTCCCATGTAATTCTGGCTTTTTCTTGTTTCACATGCAATTCTGTGGGACTTTGGTGTTTTTCCACCTAAGTGTTCCGAATGAGCTTCTCAGGCTGAGAAAACAAGCTTTTTCACACAAGCTGCCATTCTCTTCCAGGAGCACCTATGTGCCAGTTTCCACCTCAGGAAGCCTCACAGCAGCGACTTGTACATTATAGAGTGGTTTTGTGTGGCTCTGTCACTTAGTTTGGCTGTAATGCACAAAACTGTTAAAAGTGACTTTTCTGCGTTTCCCATGTAATTCTGGCTTTTTCTTGTTTCACATGCAAATCTATGGGACTTTGGTGTTTTTCCACCTAAGTGTGCTGAATGAGCTTCTCAGGCTGAGAAAACAAGCTTTTTCACACAAGCTGCCATTCTCTTCCAGAAGCACCTATGTGCCAGTTTCCACCTCAGGAAGCCTCACAGCGGCGACTTGTACATTATAGAGTGGTTTTGTGTGGCTCTGTCACTTAGTTTGGCTGTAATGCACAAAACTATTAAAAGTGACTTTTCTGCGTTTCCCATGTAATTCTGGCTTTTTCTTGTTTCACATGCAATTCTGTGGGACTTTGGTGTTTTTCCACCTAAGTGTGCTGAATGAGCTTCTCAGGCTGAGAAAACAAGCTTTTTCACACAAGCTGCCATTCTCTTCCAGAAGCACCTATGTGCCAGTTTCCACCTCAGGAAGCCTCACAGCGGCGACTTGTACATTATAGAGTGGTTTGGTGTGGCTCTGTCACTTAGTTTGGCTGTAATGCACAAAACTATTAAAAGTGACTTTTCTGCGTTTCCCATGTAATTCTGGCTTTTTCTTGTTTCACATGCAATTCTGTGGGACTTTGGTGTTTTTCCACCTAAGTGTTCCGAATGAGCTTCTCAGGCTGAGAAAACAAGCTTTTTCACACAAGCTGCCATTCTCTTCCAGGAGCACCTATGTGCCAGTTTCCACCTCAGGAAGCCTCACAGCAGCGACTTGTACATTATAGAGTGGTTTTGTGTGGCTCTGTCACTTAGTTTGGCTGTAATGCACAAAACTATTAAAAGTGACTTTTCTGCGTTTCCCATGTAATTCTGGCTTTTTCTTGTTTCACATGCATTTTTGTGGGACTTTGGTGTTTTTCCACCTAAGTGTGCCGAATGAGCTTCTCAGGCTGAGAAAACAAGCTTTTTCACACAAGCTGCCATTCTCTTCCAGAAGCACCTATGTGCCAGTTTCCACCTCAGGAAGCCTCACAGCGGCGACTTGTACATTATAGAGTGGATTTGTGTGGCTCTGTTACTTAGTTTGGCTGTAATGCACAAAACTATTAAAAGTGACTTTTCTGCGTTTCCCATGTAATTCTGGCTTTTTCTTGTTTCACATGCAATTCTGTGGGACTTTGGTGTTTTTCCACCTAAGTGTGCCGAATGAGCTTCTCAGGCTGAGAAAACAAGCTTTTTCACACAAGCTGCCATTCTCTTCCAGAAGCACCTATGTGCCAGTTTTCATCTCAGGAAGTCTCACAGCGGTGACTTGTACATTATAGAGTGGATTGGTGTGGCTCTCTCACTTAGTTTGGCTGTAATGCACAAAACTATTAAAAGTGACTTTTCTGCGTTTCCCATGTAATTCTGGCTTTTTCTTGTTTCACATGCAATTCTGTGGGACTTTGGTGTTTTTCCACCTAAGTGTGTCGAATGAGCTTCTCAGGCTGAGAAAACAAGCTTTTTCACACAAGCTGCCATTCTCTTCCAGAAGCACCTATGTGCCAGTTTCCACCTCAGGAAGCCTCACAGCGGCGACTTGTACATTATAGAGTGGATTTGTGTGGCTCTGTCACTTAGTTTGGCTGTAATGCACAAAACTATTAAAAGTGACTTTTCTGCGTTTCCCATGTAATTCTGGCTTTTTCTTGTTTCACATGCAATTCTGTGGGACTTTGGTGTTTTTCCACCTAAGTGTGCCGAATGAGCTTCTCAGGCTGAGAAAACAAGCTTTTTCACACAAGCTGCCATTCTCTTCCAGAAGCACCTATGTGCCAGTTTCCACCTCAGGAAGCCTCACAGCGGCGACTTGTACATTATAGAGTGGTTTGGTGTGGCTCTCTCACTTAATTTGGCTGTAATGCACAAAACTATTAAAAGTGACTTTTCTGCGTTTCCCATGTAATTCTGGCTTTTTCTTGTTTCACATGCAATTCTGTGGGACTTTGGTGTTTTTCCACCTAAGTGTGCCGAATGAGCTTCTCAGGCTGAGAAAACAAGCTTTTTCACACAAGCTGCCATTCTCTTCCAGAAGCACCTATGTGCCAGTTTCCACCTCAGGAAGCCTCACAGCGGCGACTTGTACATTATAGAGTGGTTTGGTGTGGCTCTGTCACTTAGTTTGGCTGTAATGCACAAAACTATTAAAAGTGACTTTTCTGCATTTCCCATGTAATTCTGGCTTTTTCTTGTTTCACATGCAATTCTGTGGGACTTTGGTGTTTTTCCACCTAAGTGTGCCGAATGAGCTTCTCAGGCTGAGAAAACAAGCTTTTTCACACAAGCTGCCATTCTCTTCCAGAAGCACCTATGTGCCAGTTTCCACCTCAGGAAGCCTCACAGCGGCGACTTGTACATTATAGAGTGGTTTGGTGTGGCTCTGTCACTTAGTTTGGCTGTAATGCACAAAACTATTAAAAGTGACTTTTCTGCGTTTCCCATGTAATTCTGGCTTTTTCTTGTTTCACATGCAATTCTGTGGGACTTTGGTGTTTTTCCACCTAAGTGTGCCGAATGAGCTTCTCAGGCTGAGAAAACAAGCTTTTTCACACAAGCTGCCATTCTCTTCAAGAAGCACCTATGTGCCAGTTTCCACCTCAGGAAGCCTCACAGCGGCGACTTGTACATTATAGAGTGGTTTGGTGTGGCTCTGTCACTTAGTTTGGCTGTAATGCACAAAACTGTTAAAAGTGACTTTTCTGCGTTTCCCATGTAATTCTGGCTTTTTCTTGTTTCACATGCAATTCTGTGGGACTTTGGTGTTTTTCCACCTAAGTGTGCCGAATGAGCTTCTCAGGCTGAGAAAACAAGCTTTTTCACACAAGCTGCCATTCTCTTCCAGAAGCACCTATGTGCCAGTTTCCACCTCAGGAAGCCTCACAGCGGCGACTTGTACATTATAGAGTGGATTTGTGTGGCTCTGTCACTTAGTTTGGCTGTAATGCACAAAACTATTAAAAGTGACTTTTCTGCGTTTCCCATGTAATTCTGGCTTTTTCTTGTTTCACATGCAATTCTGTGGGACTTTGGTGTTTTTCCACCTAAGTGTGCCGAATGAGCTTCTCAGGCTGAGAAAACAAGCTTTTTCACACAAGCTGCCATTCTCTTCCAGGAGCACCTATGTGCCAGTTTCCACCTCAGGAAGCCTCACAGCAGCGACTTGTACATTATAGAGTGGTTTTGTGTGGCTCTGTCACTTAGTTTGGCTGTAATGCACAAAACTGTTAAAAGTGACTTTTCTGCGTTTCCCATGTAATTCTGGCTTTTTCTTGTTTCACATGCAATTCTGTGGGACTTTGGTGTTTTTCCACCTAAGTGTGCTGAATGAGCTTCTCAGGCTGAGAAAACAAGCTTTTTCACACAAGCTGCCATTCTCTTCCAGAAGCACCTATGTGCCAGTTTCCACCTCAGGAAGCCTCACAGCGGCGACTTGTACATTATAGAGTGGTTTGGTGTGGCTCTGTCACTTAGTTTGGCTGTAATGCACAAAACTATTAAAAGTGACTTTTCTGTGTTTCCCATGTAATTCTGGCTTTTTCTTGTTTCACATGCAATTCTGTGGGACTTTGGTGTTTTTCCACCTAAGTGTGCCGAATGAGCTTCTCAGGCTGAGAAAACAAGCTTTTTCACACAAGCTGCCATTCTCTTCCAGAAGCACCTATGTGCCAGTTTCCACCTCAGGAAGCCTCACAGCGGCGACTTGTACATTATAGAGTGGTTTGGTGTGGCTCTGTCACTTAGTTTGGCTGTAATGCACAAAACTGTTAAAAGTGACTTTTCTGCGTTTCCCATGTAATTCTGGCTTTTTCTTGTTTCACATGCAATTCTGTGGGACTTTGGTGTTTTTCCACCTAAGTGTGCCGAATGAGCTTCTCAGGCTGAGAAAACAAGCTTTTTCACACAAGCTGCCATTCTCTTCCAGAAGCACCTATGTGCCAGTTTCCACCTCAGGAAGCCTCACAGCGGCGACTTGTACATTATAGAGTGGATTTGGTGTGGCTCTGTCACTTAGTTTGGCTGTAATGCACAAAACTATTAAAAGTGACTTTTCTGCGTTTCCCATGTAATTCTGGCTTTTTCTTGTTTCACATGCAATTCTGTGGGACTTTGGTGTTTTTCCACCTAAGTGTGCCGAATGAGCTTCTCAGGCTGAGAAAACAAGCTTTTTCACACAAGCTGCCATTCTCTTCCAAGAAGCACCTATGTGCCAGTTTCCACCTCAGGAAGCCTCACAGCGGCGACTTGTACATTATAGAGTGGTTTGGTGTGGCTCTGTCACTTAGTTTGGCTATAATGCACAAAACTGTTAAAAGTGACTTTTCTGCGTTTCCCATGTAATTCTGGCTTTTTCTTGTTTCACATGCAATTCTGTGGGACTTTGGTGTTTTTCCACCTAAGTGTGCCGAATGAGCTTCTCAGGCTGAGAAAACAAGCTTTTTCACACAAGCTGCCATTCTCTTCCAGAAGCACCTATGTGCCAGTTTCCACCTCAGGAAGCCTCACAGCGGCGACTTGTACATTATAGAGTGGATTTGTGTGGCTCTGTCACTTAGTTTGGCTGTAATGCACAAAACTATTAAAAGTGACTTTTCTGCGTTTCCCATGTAATTCTGGCTTTTTCTTGTTTCACATGCAATTCTGTGGGACTTTGGTGTTTTTCCACCTAAGTGTGCCGAATGAGCTTCTCAGGCTGAGAAAACAAGCTTTTTCACACAAGCTGCCATTCTCTTCCAGAAGCACCTATGTGCCAGTTTCCACCTCAGGAAGCCTCACAGCGGCGACTTGTACATTATAGAGTGGTTTGGTGTGGCTCTGTCACTTAGTTTGGCTGTAATGCACAAAACTGTTAAAAGTGACTTTTCTGCGTTTCCCATGTAATTCTGGCTTTTTCTTGTTTCACATGCAATTCTGTGGGACTTTGGTGTTTTTCCACCTAAGTGTGCCGAATGAGCTTCTCAGGCTGAGAAAACAAGCTTTTTCACACAAGCTGCCATTCTCTTCCAGGAGCACCTATGTGCCAGTTTCCACCTCAGGAAGCCTCACAGCAGCGCTTTGTACATTATAGAGTGGTTTTGTGTGGCTCTGTCACTTAGTTTGGCTGTAATGCACAAAATTATTAAAAGTGACTTTTCTGCGTTTCCCATGTAATTCTGGCTTTTTCTTGTTTCACATGCAATTCTGTGGGACTTTGGTGTTTTTCCACCTAAGTGTGCCGAATGAGCTTCTCAGGCTGAGAAAACAAGCTTTTTCACACAAGCTGCCATTCTCTTCCAGAAGCACCTATGTGCCAGTTTCCACCTCAGGAAGCCTCACAGCGGCGACTTGTACATTATAGAGTGGTTTGGTGTGGCTCTGTCACTTAGTTTGGCTGTAATGCACAAAACTATTAAAAGTGACTTTTCTGCGTTTCCCATGTAATTCTGGCTTTTTCTTGTTTCACATGCAATTCTGTGGGACTTTGGTGTTTTTCCACCTAAGTGTGCCGAATGAGCTTCTCAGGCTGAGAAAACAAGCTTTTTCACACAAGCTGCCATTCTCTTCCAGAAGCACCTATGTGCCAGTTTCCACCTCAGGAAGCCTCACAGCGGCGACTTGTACATTATAGAGTGGTTTGTGTGTGGCTCTGTCACTTAGTTTGGCTGTAATGCACAAAACTATTAAAAGTGACTTTTCTGCGTTTCCCATGTAATTCTGGCTTTTTCTTGTTTCACATGCAATTCTGTGGGACTTTGGTGTTTTTCCACCTAAGTGTGCCGAATGAGCTTCTCAGGCTGAGAAAACAAGCTTTTTCACACAAGCTGCCATTCTCTTCCAGAAGCACCTATGTGCCAGTTTCCACCTCAGGAAGCCTCACAGCGGCGACTTGTACATTATAGAGTGGTTTTGTGTGGCTCTGTCACTTAGTTTGGCTGTAATGCACAAAACTGTTAAAAGTGACTTTTCTGCGTTTCCCATGTAATTCTGGCTTTTTCTTGTTTCACATGCAATTCTGTGGGACTTTGGTGTTTTTCCACCTAAGTGTGCCGAATGAGCTTCTCAGGCTGAGAAAACAAGCTTTTTCACACAAGCTGCCATTCTCTTCCAGAAGCACCTATGTGCCAGTTTCCACCTCAGGAAGCCTCACAGCGGCGACTTGTACATTATAGAGTGGTTTGGTGTGGCTCTGTCACTTAGTTTGGCTGTAATGCACAAAACTATTAAAAGTGACTTTTCTGCGTTTCCCATGTAATTCTGGCTTTTTCTTGTTTCACATGCAATTCTGTGGGACTTTGGTGTTTTTCCACCTAAGTGTGCCGAATGAGCTTCTCAGGCTGAGAAAACAAGCTTTTTCACACAAGCTGCCATTCTCTTCCAGAAGCACCTATGTGCCAGTTTCCACCTCAGGAAGCCTCACAGCGGCGACTTGTACATTATAGAGTGGTTTGGTGTGGCTCTGTCACTTAGTTTGGCTGTAATGCACAAAACTGTTAAAAGTGACTTTTCTGCGTTTCCCATGTAATTCTGGCTTTTTCTTGTTTCACATGCAATTCTGTGGGACTTTGGTGTTTTTCCACCTAAGTGTGCCGAATGAGCTTCTCAGGCTGAGAAAACAAGCTTTTTCACACAAGCTGCCATTCTCTTCCAGAAGCACCTATGTGCCAGTTTCCACCTCAGGAAGCCTCACAGCGGCGACTTGTACATTATAGAGTGGTTTGGTGTGGCTCTGTCACTTAGTTTGGCTGTAATGCACAAAACTATTAAAAGTGACTTTTCTGCGTTTCCCATGTAATTCTGGCTTTTTCTTGTTTCACATGCAATTCTGTGGGACTTTGGTGTTTTTCCACCTAAGTGTGCCGAATGAGCTTCTCAGGCTGAGAAAACAAGCTTTTTCACACAAGCTGCCATTCTCTTCCAGAAGCACCTATGTGCCAGTTTCCACCTCAGGAAGCCTCACAGCGGCGACTTGTACATTATAGAGTGGTTTGGTGTGGCTCTGTCACTTAGTTTGGCTGTAATGCACAAAACTGTTAAAAGTGACTTTTCTGCGTTTCCCATGTAATTCTGGCTTTTTCTTGTTTCACATGCAATTCTGTGGGACTTTGGTGTTTTTCCACCTAAGTGTGCCGAATGAGCTTCTCAGGCTGAGAAAACAAGCTTTTTCACACAAGCTGCCATTCTCTTCCAGAAGCACCTATGTGCCAGTTTCCACCTCAGGAAGCCTCACAGCGGCGACTTGTACATTATAGAGTGGATTTGTGTGGCTCTGTCACTTAGTTTGGCTGTAATGCACAAAACTATTAAAAGTGACTTTTCTGCGTTTCCCATGTAATTCTGGCTTTTTCTTGTTTCACATGCAATTCTGTGGGACTTTGGTGTTTTTCCACCTAAGTGTGCCGAATGAGCTTCTCAGGCTGAGAAAACAAGCTTTTTCACACAAGCTGCCATTCTCTTCCAGAAGCACCTATGTGCCAGTTTCCACCTCAGGAAGCCTCACAGCGGCGACTTGTACATTATAGAGTGGTTTGGTGTGGCTCTGTCACTTAGTTTGGCTGTAATGCACAAAACTGTTAAAAGTGACTTTTCTGCGTTTCCCATGTAATTCTGGCTTTTTCTTGTTTCACATGCAATTCTGTGGGACTTTGGTGTTTTTCCACCTAAGTGTGCCGAATGAGCTTCTCAGGCTGAGAAAACAAGCTTTTTCACACAAGCTGCCATTCTCTTCCAGGAGCACCTATGTGCCAGTTTCCACCTCAGGAAGCCTCACAGCGGCGACTTGTACATTATAGAGTGGTTTTGTGTGGCTCTGTCACTTAGTTTGGCTGTAATGCACAAAACTATTAAAAGTGACTTTTCTGCGTTTCCCATGTAATTCTGGCTTTTTCTTGTTTCACATGCAATTCTGTGGGACTTTGGTGTTTTTCCACCTAAGTGTGCCGAATGAGCTTCTCAGGCTGAGAAAACAAGCTTTTTCACACAAGCTGCCATTCTCTTCCAGAAGCACCTATGTGCCAGTTTCCACCTCAGGAAGCCTCACAGCGGCGACTTGTACATTATAGAGTGGTTTGGTGTGGCTCTGTCACTTAGTTTGGCTGTAATGCACAAAACTATTAAAAGTGACTTTTCTGCGTTTCCCATGTAATTCTGGCTTTTTCTTGTTTCACATGCAATTCTGTGGGACTTTGGTGTTTTTCCACCTAAGTGTGCCGAATGAGCTTCTCAGGCTGAGAAAACAAGCTTTTTCACACAAGCTGCCATTCTCTTCCAGAAGCACCTATGTGCCAGTTTCCACCTCAGGAAGCCTCACAGCGGCGACTTGTACATTATAGAGTGGTTTGGTGTGGCTCTGTCACTTAGTTTGGCTGTAATGCACAAAACTGTTAAAAGTGACTTTTCTGCGTTTCCCATGTAATTCTGGCTTTTTCTTGTTTCACATGCAATTCTGTGGGACTTTGGTGTTTTTCCACCTAAGTGTGCCGAATGAGCTTCTCAGGCTGAGAAAACAAGCTTTTTCACACAAGCTGCCATTCTCTTCCAGGAGCACCTATGTGCCAGTTTCCACCTCAGGAAGCCTCACAGCGGCGACTTTGTACATTATAGAGTGGTTTTGTGTGGCTCTGTCACTTAGTTTGGCTGTAATGCACAAAACTATTAAAAGTGACTTTTCTGCGTTTCCCATGTAATTCTGGCTTTTTCTTGTTTCACATGCAATTCTGTGGGACTTTGGTGTTTTTCCACCTAAGTGTGCCGAATGAGCTTCTCAGGCTGAGAAAACAAGCTTTTTCACACAAGCTGCCATTCTCTTCCAGAAGCACCTATGTGCCAGTTTCCACCTCAGGAAGCCTCACAGCGGCGACTTGTACATTATAGAGTGGTTTTGTGTGGCTCTGTCACTTAGTTTGGCTGTAATGCACAAAACTATTAAAAGTGACTTTTCTGCGTTTCCCATGTAATTCTGGCTTTTTCTTGTTTCACATGCAATTCTGTGGGACTTTGGTGTTTTTCCACCTAAGTGTGCCGAATGAGCTTCTCAGGCTGAGAAAACAAGCTTTTTCACACAAGCTGCCATTCTCTTCCAGAAGCACCTATGTGCCAGTTTCCACCTCAGGAAGCCTCACAGCGGCGACTTGTACATTATAGAGTGGTTTGGTGTGGCTCTGTCACTTAGTTTGGCTGTAATGCACAAAACTGTTAAAAGTGACTTTTCTGCGTTTCCCATGTAATTCTGGCTTTTTCTTGTTTCACATGCAATTCTGTGGGACTTTGGTGTTTTTCCACCTAAGTGTGCCGAATGAGCTTCTCAGGCTGAGAAAACAAGCTTTTTCACACAAGCTGCCATTCTCTTCCAGGAGCACCTATGTGCCAGTTTCCACCTCAGGAAGCCTCACAGCAGCGCTTTGTACATTATAGAGTGGTTTTGTGTGGCTCTGTCACTTAGTTTGGCTGTAATGCACAAAACTATTAAAAGTGACTTTTCTGCGTTTCCCATGTAATTCTGGCTTTTTCTTGTTTCACATGCAATTCTGTGGGACTTTGGTGTTTTTCCACCTAAGTGTGCCGAATGAGCTTCTCAGGCTGAGAAAACAAGCTTTTTCACACAAGCTGCCATTCTCTTCCAGAAGCACCTATGTGCCAGTTTCCACCTCAGGAAGCCTCACAGCGGCGACTTGTACATTATAGAGTGGATTTGTGTGGCTCTGTCACTTAGTTTGGCTGTAATGCACAAAACTATTAAAAGTGACTTTTCTGCGTTTCCCATGTAATTCTGGCTTTTTCTTGTTTCACATGCAATTCTGTGGGACTTTGGTGTTTTTCCACCTAAGTGTGCCGAATGAGCTTCTCAGGCTGAGAAAACAAGCTTTTTCACACAAGCTGCCATTCTCTTCCAGAAGCACCTATGTGCCAGTTTCCACCTCAGGAAGCCTCACAGCGGCGACTTGTACATTATAGAGTGGATTTGTGTGGCTCTGTCACTTAGTTTGGCTGTAATGCACAAAATTATTAAAAGTGACTTTTCTGCGTTTCCCATGTAATTCTGGCTTTTTCTTGTTTCACATGCAATTCTGTGGGACTTTGGTGTTTTTCCACCTAAGTGTGCCGAATGAGCTTCTCAGGCTGAGAAAACAAGCTTTTTCACACAAGCTGCCATTCTCTTCCAGGAGCACCTATGTGCCAGTTTCCACCTCAGGAAGCCTCACAGCAGCGACTTGTACATTATAGAGTGGTTTTGTGTGGCTCTGTCACTTAGTTTGGCTGTAATGCACAAAACTGTTAAAAGTGACTTTTCTGCGTTTCCCATGTAATTCTGGCTTTTTCTTGTTTCACATGCAATTCTGTGGGACTTTGGTGTTTTTCCACCTAAGTGTGCTGAATGAGCTTCTCAGGCTGAGAAAACAAGCTTTTTCACACAAGCTGCCATTCTCTTCCAGAAGCACCTATGTGCCAGTTTCCACCTCAGGAAGCCTCACAGCGGCGACTTGTACATTATAGAGTGGTTTGGTGTGGCTCTGTCACTTAGTTTGGCTGTAATGCACAAAACTATTAAAAGTGACTTTTCTGCGTTTCCCATGTAATTCTGGCTTTTTCTTGTTTCACATGCAATTCTGTGGGACTTTGGTGTTTTTCCACCTAAGTGTGCCGAATGAGCTTCTCAGGCTGAGAAAACAAGCTTTTTCACACAAGCTGCCATTCTCTTCCAGAAGCACCTATGTGCCAGTTTCCACCTCAGGAAGCCTCACAGCGGCGACTTGTACATTATAGAGTGGTTTGGTGTGGCTCTGTCACTTAGTTTGGCTGTAATGCACAAAACTATTAAAAGTGACTTTTCTGCGTTTCCCATGTAATTCTGGCTTTTTCTTGTTTCACATGCAATTCTGTGGGACTTTGGTGTTTTTCCACCTAAGTGTGCCGAATGAGCTTCTCAGGCTGAGAAAACAAGCTTTTTCACACAAGCTGCCATTCTCTTCCAGAAGCACCTATGTGCCAGTTTCCACCTCAGGAAGCCTCACAGCGGCGACTTGTACATTATAGAGTGGTTTGGTGTGGCTCTGTCACTTAGTTTGGCTGTAATGCACAAAACTGTTAAAAGTGACTTTTCTGCGTTTCCCATGTAATTCTGGCTTTTTCTTGTTTCACATGCAATTCTGTGGGACTTTGGTGTTTTTCCACCTAAGTGTGCCGAATGAGCTTCTCAGGCTGAGAAAACAAGCTTTTTCACACAAGCTGCCATTCTCTTCCAGGAGCACCTATGTGCCAGTTTCCACCTCAGGAAGCCTCACAGCAGCGCTTTGTACATTATAGAGTGGTTTTGTGTGGCTCTGTCACTTAGTTTGGCTGTAATGCACAAAACTATTAAAAGTGACTTTTCTGCGTTTCCCATGTAATTCTGGCTTTTTCTTGTTTCACATGCAATTCTGTGGGACTTTGGTGTTTTTCCACCTAAGTGTGCCGAATGAGCTTCTCAGGCTGAGAAAACAAGCTTTTTCACACAAGCTGCCATTCTCTTCCAGAAGCACCTATGTGCCAGTTTCCACCTCAGGAAGCCTCACAGCGGCGACTTGTACATTATAGAGTGGATTTGTGTGGCTCTGTCACTTAGTTTGGCTGTAATGCACAAAACTATTAAAAGTGACTTTTCTGCGTTTCCCATGTAATTCTGGCTTTTTCTTGTTTCACATGCAATTCTGTGGGACTTTGGTGTTTTTCCACCTAAGTGTGCCGAATGAGCTTCTCAGGCTGAGAAAACAAGCTTTTTCACACAAGCTGCCATTCTCTTCCAGAAGCACCTATGTGCCAGTTTCCACCTCAGGAAGCCTCACAGCGGCGACTTGTACATTATAGAGTGGATTTGTGTGGCTCTGTCACTTAGTTTGGCTGTAATGCACAAAACTATTAAAAGTGACTTTTCTGCGTTTCCCATGTAATTCTGGCTTTTTCTTGTTTCACATGCAATTCTGTGGGACTTTGGTGTTTTTCCACCTAAGTGTGCCGAATGAGCTTCTCAGGCTGAGAAAACAAGCTTTTTCACACAAGCTGCCATTCTCTTCCAGAAGCACCTATGTGCCAGTTTCCACCTCAGGAAGCCTCACAGCGGCGACTTGTACATTATAGAGTGGTTTTGTGTGGCTCTGTCACTTAGTTTGGCTGTAATGCACAAAACTATTAAAAGTGACTTTTCTGCGTTTCCCATGTAATTCTGGCTTTTTCTTGTTTCACATGCAATTCTGTGGGACTTTGGTGTTTTTCCACCTAAGTGTGCCGAATGAGCTTCTCAGGCTGAGAAAACAAGCTTTTTCACACAAGCTGCCATTCTCTTCCAGGAGCACCTATGTGCCAGTTTCCACCTCAGGAAGCCTCACAGCAGCGACTTGTACATTATAGAGTGGTTTGGTGTGGCTCTGTCACTTAGTTTGGCTGTAATGCACAAAACTATTAAAAGTGACTTTTCTGCGTTTCCCATGTAATTCTGGCTTTTTCTTGTTTCACATGCAATTCTGTGGGACTTTGGTGTTTTTCCACCTAAGTGTGCTGAATGAGCTTCTCAGGCTGAGAAAACAAGCTTTTTCACACAAGCTGCCATTCTCTTCCAGAAGCACCTATGTGCCAGTTTCCACCTCAGGAAGCCTCACAGCGGCGACTTGTACATTATAGAGTGGTTTGGTGTGGCTCTGTCACTTAGTTTGGCTGTAATGCACAAAACTATTAAAAGTGACTTTTCTGCGTTTCCCATGTAATTCTGGCTTTTTCTTGTTTCACATGCAATTCTGTGGGACTTTGGTGTTTTTCCACCTAAGTGTGCCGAATGAGCTTCTCAGGCTGAGAAAACAAGCTTTTTCACACAAGCTGCCATTCTCTTCCAGAAGCACCTATGTGCCAGTTTCCACCTCAGGAAGCCTCACAGCGGCGACTTGTACATTATAGAGTGGATTTGTGTGGCTCTGTCACTTAGTTTGGCTGTAATGCACAAAACTATTAAAAGTGACTTTTCTGCGTTTCCCATGTAATTCTGGCTTTTTCTTGTTTCACATGCAATTCTGTGGGACTTTGGTGTTTTTCCACCTAAGTGTGCCGAATGAGCTTCTCAGGCTGAGAAAACAAGCTTTTTCACACAAGCTGCCATTCTCTTCCAGAAGCACCTATGTGCCAGTTTCCACCTCAGGAAGCCTCACAGCGGCGACTTGTACATTATAGAGTGGTTTGGTGTGGCTCTGTCACTTAGTTTGGCTGTAATGCACAAAACTGTTAAAAGTGACTTTTCTGCGTTTCCCATGTAATTCTGGCTTTTTCTTGTTTCACATGCAATTCTGTGGGACTTTGGTGTTTTTCCACCTAAGTGTGCCGAATGAGCTTCTCAGGCTGAGAAAACAAGCTTTTTCACACAAGCTGCCATTCTCTTCCAGGAGCACCTATGTGCCAGTTTCCACCTCAGGAAGCCTCACAGCAGCGCCTTGTACATTATAGAGTGGTTTTGTGTGGCTCTGTCACTTAGTTTGGCTGTAATGCACAAAATTATTAAAAGTGACTTTTCTGCGTTTCCCATGTAATTCTGGCTTTTTCTTGTTTCACATGCAATTCTGTGGGACTTTGGTGTTTTTCCACCTAAGTGTGCCGAATGAGCTTCTCAGGCTGAGAAAACAAGCTTTTTCACACAAGCTGCCATTCTCTTCCAGAAGCACCTATGTGCCAGTTTCCACCTCAGGAAGCCTCACAGCGGCGACTTGTACATTATAGAGTGGATTTGTGTGGCTCTGTCACTTAGTTTGGCTGTAATGCACAAAACTATTAAAAGTGACTTTTCTGCGTTTCCCATGTAATTCTGGCTTTTTCTTGTTTCACATGCAATTCTGTGGGACTTTGGTGTTTTTCCACCTAAGTGTGCCGAATGAGCTTCTCAGGCTGAGAAAACAAGCTTTTTCACACAAGCTGCCATTCTCTTCCAGAAGCACCTATGTGCCAGTTTCCACCTCAGGAAGCCTCACAGCGGCGACTTGTACATTATAGAGTGGATTTGTGTGGCTCTGTCACTTAGTTTGGCTGTAATGCACAAAATTATTAAAAGTGACTTTTCTGCGTTTCCCATGTAATTCTGGCTTTTTCTTGTTTCACATGCAATTCTGTGGGACTTTGGTGTTTTTCCACCTAAGTGTTCCGAATGAGCTTCTCAGGCTGAGAAAACAAGCTTTTTCACACAAGCTGCCATTCTCTTCCAGGAGCACCTATGTGCCAGTTTCCACCTCAGGAAGCCTCACAGCAGCGACTTGTACATTATAGAGTGGTTTTGTGTGGCTCTGTCACTTAGTTTGGCTGTAATGCACAAAACTGTTAAAAGTGACTTTTCTGCGTTTCCCATGTAATTCTGGCTTTTTCTTGTTTCACATGCAATTCTGTGGGACTTTGGTGTTTTTCCACCTAAGTGTGCTGAATGAGCTTCTCAGGCTGAGAAAACAAGCTTTTTCACACAAGCTGCCATTCTCTTCCAGAAGCACCTATGTGCCAGTTTCCACCTCAGGAAGCCTCACAGCGGCGACTTGTACATTATAGAGTGGTTTGGTGTGGCTCTGTCACTTAGTTTGGCTGTAATGCACAAAACTATTAAAAGTGACTTTTCTGCGTTTCCCATGTAATTCTGGCTTTTTCTTGTTTCACATGCAATTCTGTGGGACTTTGGTGTTTTTCCACCTAAGTGTGCTGAATGAGCTTCTCAGGCTGAGAAAACAAGCTTTTTCACACAAGCTGCCATTCTCTTCCAGAAGCACCTATGTGCCAGTTTCCACCTCAGGAAGCCTCACAGCGGCGACTTGTACATTATAGAGTGGTTTGGTGTGGCTCTGTCACTTAGTTTGGCTGTAATGCACAAAACTATTAAAAGTGACTTTTCTGCGTTTCCCATGTAATTCTGGCTTTTTCTTGTTTCACATGCAATTCTGTGGGACTTTGGTGTTTTTCCACCTAAGTGTGCCGAATGAGCTTCTCAGGCTGAGAAAACAAGCTTTTTCACACAAGCTGCCATTCTCTTCCAGAAGCACCTATGTGCCAGTTTCCACCTCAGGAAGCCTCACAGCGGCGACTTGTACATTATAGAGTGGTTTTGTGTGGCTCTGTCACTTAGTTTGGCTGTAATGCACAAAACTATTAAAAGTGACTTTTCTGCGTTTCCCATGTAATTCTGGCTTTTTCTTGTTTCACATGCATTTTTGTGGGACTTTGGTGTTTTTCCACCTAAGTGTGCCAAATGAGCTTCTCAGGCTGAGAAAACAAGCTTTTTCACACAAGCTGCCATTCTCTTCCAGAAGCACCTATGTGCCAGTTTCCACCTCAGGAAGCCTCACAGCGGCGACTTGTACATTATAGAGTGGTTTTGTGTGGCTCTGTCACTTAGTTTGGCTGTAATGCACAAAACTATTAAAAGTGACTTTTCTGCGTTTCCCATGTAATTCTGGCTTTTTCTTGTTTCACATGCAATTCTGTGGGTTTTTGGTGTTTTTCCACCTAAGTGTGCCGAATGAGCTTCTCAGGCTGAGAAAACAAGCTTTTTCACACAAGCTGCCATTCTCTTCCAGAAGCACCTATGTGCCAGTTTCCACCTCAGGAAGCCTCACAGCGGCGACTTGTACATTATAGAGTGGTTTTGTGTGGCTCTGTCACTTAGTTTGGCTGTAATGCACAAAACTATTAAAAGTGACTTTTCTGCGTTTCCCATGTAATTCTGGCTTTTTCTTGTTTCACATGCAATTCTGTGGGACTTTGGTGTTTTTCCACCTAAGTGTGCCGAATGAGCTTCTCAGGCTGAGAAAACAAGTTTTTTCACACAAGCTGCCATTCTCTTCCAGAAGCACCTATGTGCCAGTTTCCACCTCAGGAAGCCTCACAGCGGCGACTTGTACATTATAGAGTGGATTTGTGTGGCTCTGTTACTTAGTTTGGCTGTAATGCACAAAACTATTAAAAGTGACTTTTCTGCGTTTCCCATGTAATTCTGGCTTTTTCTTGTTTCACATGCAATTCTGTGGGACTTTGGTGTTTTTCCACCTAAGTGTGCCGAATGAGCTTCTCAGGCTGAGAAAACAAGCTTTTTCACACAAGCTGCCATTCTCTTCCAGAAGCACCTATGTGCCAGTTTCCACCTCAGGAAGCCTCACAGCGGCGACTTGTACATTATAGAGTGGTTTGGTGTGGCTCTGTCACTTAGTTTGGCTGTAATGCACAAAACTATTAAAAGTGACTTTTCTGCGTTTCCCATGTAATTCTGGCTTTTTCTTGTTTCACATGCATTTTTGTGGGACTTTGGTGTTTTTCCACCTAAGTGTGCCGAATGAGCTTCTCAGGCTGAGAAAACAAGCTTTTTCACACAAGCTGCCATTCTCTTCCAGAAGAACCTATGTGCCAGTTTCCACCTCAGGAAGCCTCACAGCGGCGACTTGTACATTATAGAGTGGATTTGTGTGGCTCTGTTACTTAGTTTGGCTGTAATGCACAAAACTATTAAAAGTGACTTTTCTGCGTTTCCCATGTAATTCTGGCTTTTTCTTGTTTCACATGCAATTCTGTGGGACTTTGGTGTTTTTCCACCTAAGTGTGCCGAATGAGCTTCTCAGGCTGAGAAAACAAGCTTTTTCACACAAGCTGCCATTCTCTTCCAGAAGCACCTATGTGCCAGTTTCCACCTCAGGAAGCCTCACAGCGGCGACTTGTACATTATAGAGTGGATTTGTGTGGCTCTGTTACTTAGTTTGGCTGTAATGCACAAAACTATTAAAAGTGACTTTTCTGCGTTTCCCATGTAATTCTGGCTTTTTCTTGTTTCACATGCAATTCTGTGGGACTTTGGTGTTTTTCCACCTAAGTGTGCCGAATGAGCTTCTCAGGCTGAGAAAACAAGCTTTTTCACACAAGCTGCCATTCTCTTCCAGAAGCACCTATGTGCCAGTTTCCACCTCAGGAAGCCTCACAGCGGCGACTTGTACATTATAGAGTGGTTTTGTGTGGCTCTGTCACTTAGTTTGGCTGTAATGCACAAAACTATTAAAAGTGACTTTTCTGCGTTTCCCATGTAATTCTGGCTTTTTCTTGTTTCACATGCAATTCTGTGGGTCTTTGGTGTTTTTCCACCTAAGTGTGCCGAATGAGCTTCTCAGGCTGAGAAAACAAGCTTTTTCACACAAGCTGCCATTCTCTTCCAGAAGCACCTATGTGCCAGTTTCCACCTCAGGAAGCCTCACAGCGGCGACTTGTACATTATAGAGTGGATTTGTGTGGCTCTGTCACTTAGTTTGGCTGTAATGCACAAAACTATTAAAAGTGACTTTTCTGCGTTTCCCATGTAATTCTGGCTTTTTCTTGTTTCACATGCAATTCTGTGGGACTTTGGTGTTTTTCCACCTAAGTGTGCCGAATGAGCTTCTCAGGCTGAGAAAACAAGCTTTTTCACACAAGCTGCCATTCTCTTCCAGAAGCACCTATGTGCCAGTTTCCACCTCAGGAAGCCTCACAGCGGCGACTTGTACATTATAGAGTGGATTTGTGTGGCTCTGTCACTTAGTTTGGCTGTAATGCACAAAACTATTAAAAGTGACTTTTCTGCGTTTCCCATGTAATTCTGGCTTTTTGTTGTTTCACATGCAATTCTGTGGGACTTTGGTGTTTTTCCACCTAAGTGTGCCGAATGAGCTTCTCAGGCTGAGAAAACAAGCTTTTTCACACAAGCTGCCATTCTCTTCCAGAAGCACCTATGTGCCAGTTTCCACCTCAGGAAGCCTCACAGCGGCGACTTGTACATTATAGAGTGGTTTGGTGTGGCTCTGTCACTTAGTTTGGCTGTAATGCACAAAACTATTAAAAGTGACTTTTCTGCGTTTCCCATGTAATTCTGGCTTTTTCTTGTTTCACATGCAATTCTGTGGGACTTTGGTGTTTTTCCACCTAAGTGTGCCGAATGAGCTTCTCAGGCTGAGAAAACAAGCTTTTTCACACAAGCTGCCATTCTCTTCCAGAAGCACCTATGTGCCAGTTTCCACCTCAGGAAGCCTCACAGCGGCGACTTGTACATTATAGAGTGGTTTGGTGTGGCTCTGTCACTTAGTTTGGCTGTAATGCACAAAACTATTAAAAGTGACTTTTCTGCGTTTCCCATGTAATTCTGGCTTTTTCTTGTTTCACATGCAATTCTGTGGGACTTTGGTGTTTTTCCACCTAAGTGTGCCGAATGAGCTTCTCAGGCTGAGAAAACAAGCTTTTTCACACAAGCTGCCATTCTCTTCCAGAAGCACCTATGTGCCAGTTTCCACCTCAGGAAGCCTCACAGCGGCGACTTGTACATTATAGAGTGGTTTGGTGTGGCTCTGTCACTTAGTTTGGCTGTAATGCACAAAACTATTAAAAGTGACTTTTCTGCGTTTCCCATGTAATTCTGGCTTTTTCTTGTTTCACATGCATTTCTGTGGGACTTTGGTGTTTTTCCACCTAAGTGTGCCGAATGAGCTTCTCAGGCTGAGAAAACAAGCTTTTTCACACAAGCTGCCATTCTCTTCCAGAAGCACCTATGTGCCAGTTTCCACCTCAGGAAGCCTCACAGCGGCGACTTGTACATTATAGAGTGGTTTGGTGTGGCTCTGTCACTTAGTTTGGCTGTAATGCACAAAACTATTAAAAGTGACTTTTCTGCGTTTCCCATGTAATTCTGGCTTTTTCTTGTTTCACATGCAATTCTGTGGGACTTTGGTGTTTTTCCACCTAAGTGTGCCGAATGAGCTTCTCAGGCTGAGAAAACAAGCTTTTTCACACAAGCTGCCATTCTCTTCCAGAAGCACCTATGTGCCAGTTTCCACCTCAGGAAGCCTCACAGCGGCGACTTTGTACATTATAGAGTGGTTTTGTGTGGCTCTGTCACTTAGTTTGGCTGTAATGCACAAAACTATTAAAAGTGACTTTTCTGCGTTTCCCATGTAATTCTGGCTTTTTCTTGTTTCACATGCAATTCTGTGGGACTTTGGTGTTTTTCCACCTAAGTGTGCCGAATGAGCTTCTCAGGCTGAGAAAACAAGCTTTTTCACACAAGCTGCCATTCTCTTCCAGAAGCACCTATGTGCCAGTTTCCACCTCAGGAAGCCTCACAGCGGCGACTTGTACATTATAGAGTGGTTTTGTGTGGCTCTGTCACTTAGTTTGGCTGTAATGCACAAAACTATTAAAAGTGACTTTTCTGCGTTTCCCATGTAATTCTGGCTTTTTCTTGTTTCACATGCAATTCTGTGGGACTTTGGTGTTTTTCCACCTAAGTGTGCCGAATGAGCTTCTCAGGCTGAGAAAACAAGCTTTTTCACACAAGCTGCCATTCTCTTCCAGAAGCACCTATGTGCCAGTTTCCACCTCAGGAAGCCTCACAGCGGCGACTTGTACATTATAGAGTGGTTTGGTGTGGCTCTGTCACTTAGTTTGGCTGTAATGCACAAAACTATTAAAAGTGACTTTTCTGCGTTTCCCATGTAATTCTGGCTTTTTCTTGTTTCACATGCAATTCTGTGGGACTTTGGTGTTTTTCCACCTAAGTGTGCCGAATGAGCTTCTCAGGCTGAGAAAACAAGCTTTTTCACACAAGCTGCCATTCTCTTCCAGGAGCACCTATGTGCCAGTTTCCACCTCAGGAAGCCTCACAGCGGCGACTTGTACATTATAGAGTGGTTTGGTGTGGCTCTGTCACTTAGTTTGGCTGTAATGCACAAAACTATTAAAAGTGACTTTTCTGCGTTTCCCATGTAATTCTGGCTTTTTCTTGTTTCACATGCAATTCTGTGGGACTTTGGTGTTTTTCCACCTAAGTGTGCCGAATGAGCTTCTCAGGCTGAGAAAACAAGCTTTTTCACACAAGCTGCCATTCTCTTCCAGAAGCACCTATGTGCCAGTTTCCACCTCAGGAAGCCTCACAGCGGCGACTTGTACATTATAGAGTGGTTTTGTGTGGCTCTGTCACTTAGTTTGGCTGTAATGCACAAAACTATTAAAAGTGACTTTTCTGCGTTTCCCATGTAATTCTGGCTTTTTCTTGTTTCACATGCAATTCTGTGGGACTTTGGTGTTTTTCCACCTAAGTGTGCCGAATGAGCTTCTCAGGCTGAGAAAACAAGCTTTTTCACACAAGCTGCCATTCTCTTCCAGAAGCACCTATGTGCCAGTTTCCACCTCAGGAAGCCTCACAGCGGCGACTTGTACATTATAGAGTGGATTTGTGTGGCTCTGTCACTTAGTTTGGCTGTAATGCACAAAACTATTAAAAGTGACTTTTCTGCGTTTCCCATGTAATTCTGGCTTTTTCTTGTTTCACATGCAATTCTGTGGGACTTTGGTGTTTTTCCACCTAAGTGTGCCGAATGAGCTTCTCAGGCTGAGAAAACAAGCTTTTTCACACAAGCTGCCATTCTCTTCCAGAAGCACCTATGTGCCAGTTTCCACCTCAGGAAGCCTCACAGCGGCGACTTGTACATTATAGAGTGGTTTTGTGTGGCTCTGTCACTTAGTTTGGCTGTAATGCACAAAACTATTAAAAGTGACTTTTCTGCGTTTCCCATGTAATTCTGGCTTTTTCTTGTTTCACATGCAATTCTGTGGGACTTTGGTGTTTTTCCACCTAAGTGTGCCGAATGAGCTTCTCAGGCTGAGAAAACAAGCTTTTTCACACAAGCTGCCATTCTCTTCCAGAAGCACCTATGTGCCAGTTTCCACCTCAGGAAGCCTCACAGCGGCGACTTGTACATTATAGAGTGGTTTTGTGTGGCTCTGTCACTTAGTTTGGCTGTAATGCACAAAACTATTAAAAGTGACTTTTCTGCGTTTCCCATGTAATTCTGGCTTTTTCTTGTTTCACATGCAATTCTGTGGGACTTTGGTGTTTTTCCACCTAAGTGTGCCGAATGAGCTTCTCAGGCTGAGAAAACAAGCTTTTTCACACAAGCTGCCATTCTCTTCCAGAAGCACCTATGTGCCAGTTTCCACCTCAGGAAGCCTCACAGCGGCGACTTGTACATTATAGAGTGGTTTGGTGTGGCTCTGTCACTTAGTTTGGCTGTAATGCACAAAACTATTAAAAGTGACTTTTCTGCGTTTCCCATGTAATTCTGGCTTTTTCTTGTTTCACATGCAATTCTGTGGGACTTTGGTGTTTTTCCACCTAAGTGTGCCGAATGAGCTTCTCAGGCTGAGAAAACAAGCTTTTTCACACAAGCTGCCATTCTCTTCCAGAAGCACCTATGTGCCAGTTTCCACCTCAGGAAGCCTCACAGCGGCGACTTGTACATTATAGAGTGGTTTTGTGTGGCTCTGTCACTTAGTTTGGCTGTAATGCACAAAACTATTAAAAGTGACTTTTCTGCGTTTCCCATGTAATTCTGGCTTTTTCTTGTTTCACATGCAATTCTGTGGGACTTTGGTGTTTTTCCACCTAAGTGTGCCGAATGAGCTTCTCAGGCTGAGAAAACAAGCTTTTTCACACAAGCTGCCATTCTCTTCCAGAAGCACCTATGTGCCAGTTTCCACCTCAGGAAGCCTCACAGCGGCGACTTGTACATTATAGAGTGGTTTGGTGTGGCTCTGTCACTTAGTTTGGCTGTAATGCACAAAACTATTAAAAGTGACTTTTCTGCGTTTCCCATGTAATTCTGGCTTTTTCTTGTTTCACATGCAATTCTGTGGGACTTTGGTGTTTTTCCACCTAAGTGTGCCGAATGAGCTTCTCAGGCTGAGAAAACAAGCTTTTTCACACAAGCTGCCATTCTCTTCCAGAAGCACCTATGTGCCAGTTTCCACCTCAGGAAGCCTCACAGCGGCGACTTGTACATTATAGAGTGGTTTGGTGTGGCTCTGTCACTTAGTTTGGCTGTAATGCACAAAACTATTAAAAGTGACTTTTCTGCGTTTCCCATGTAATTCTGGCTTTTTCTTGTTTCACATGCAATTCTGTGGGACTTTGGTGTTTTTCCACCTAAGTGTGCCGAATGAGCTTCTCAGGCTGAGAAAACAAGCTTTTTCACACAAGCTGCCATTCTCTTCCAGAAGCACCTATGTGCCAGTTTCCACCTCAGGAAGCCTCACAGCGGCGACTTGTACATTATAGAGTGGTTTGGTGTGGCTCTGTCACTTAGTTTGGCTGTAATGCACAAAACTATTAAAAGTGACTTTTCTGCGTTTCCCATGTAATTCTGGCTTTTTCTTGTTTCACATGCAATTCTGTGGGACTTTGGTGTTTTTCCACCTAAGTGTGCCGAATGAGCTTCTCAGGCTGAGAAAACAAGCTTTTTCACACAAGCTGCCATTCTCTTCCAGAAGCACCTATGTGCCAGTTTCCACCTCAGGAAGCCTCACAGCGGCGACTTGTACATTATAGAGTGGTTTTGTGTGGCTCTGTCACTTAGTTTGGCTGTAATGCACAAAACTATTAAAAGTGACTTTTCTGCGTTTCCCATGTAATTCTGGCTTTTTCTTGTTTCACATGCAATTCTGTGGGACTTTGGTGTTTTTCCACCTAAGTGTGCCGAATGAGCTTCTCAGGCTGAGAAAACAAGCTTTTTCACACAAGCTGCCATTCTCTTCCAGAAGCACCTATGTGCCAGTTTCCACCTCAGGAAGCCTCACAGCGGCGACTTGTACATTATAGAGTGGTTTGGTGTGGCTCTGTCACTTAGTTTGGCTGTAATGCACAAAACTATTAAAAGTGACTTTTCTGCGTTTCCCATGTAATTCTGGCTTTTTCTTGTTTCACATGCAATTCTGTGGGACTTTGGTGTTTTTCCACCTAAGTGTGCCGAATGAGCTTCTCAGGCTGAGAAAACAAGCTTTTTCACACAAGCTGCCATTCTCTTCCAGAAGCACCTATGTGCCAGTTTCCACCTCAGGAAGCCTCACAGCGGCGACTTGTACATTATAGAGTGGTTTGGTGTGGCTCTGTCACTTAGTTTGGCTGTAATGCACAAAACTATTAAAAGTGACTTTTCTGCGTTTCCCATGTAATTCTGGCTTTTTCTTGTTTCACATGCAATTCTGTGGGACTTTGGTGTTTTTCCACCTAAGTGTGCCGAATGAGCTTCTCAGGCTGAGAAAACAAGCTTTTTCACACAAGCTGCCATTCTCTTCCAGAAGCACCTATGTGCCAGTTTCCACCTCAGGAAGCCTCACAGCGGCGACTTGTACATTATAGAGTGGTTTGGTGTGGCTCTGTCACTTAGTTTGGCTGTAATGCACAAAACTATTAAAAGTGACTTTTCTGCGTTTCCCATGTAATTCTGGCTTTTTCTTGTTTCACATGCAATTCTGTGGGACTTTGGTGTTTTTTCCACCTAAGTGTGCCGAATGAGCTTCTCAGGCTGAGAAAACAAGCTTTTTCACACAAGCTGCCATTCTCTTCCAGAAGCACCTATGTGCCAGTTTCCACCTCAGGAAGCCTCACAGCGGCGACTTGTACATTATAGAGTGGTTTTGTGTGGCTCTGTCACTTAGTTTGGCTGTAATGCACAAAACTATTAAAAGTGACTTTTCTGCGTTTCCCATGTAATTCTGGCTTTTTCTTGTTTCACATGCAATTCTGTGGGACTTTGGTGTTTTTCCACCTAAGTGTGCCGAATGAGCTTCTCAGGCTGAGAAAACAAGCTTTTTCACACAAGCTGCCATTCTCTTCCAGAAGCACCTATGTGCCAGTTTCCACCTCAGGAAGCCTCACAGCGGCGACTTGTACATTATAGAGTGGTTTTGTGTGGCTCTGTCACTTAGTTTGGCTGTAATGCACAAAACTATTAAAAGTGACTTTTCTGCGTTTCCCATGTAATTCTGGCTTTTTCTTGTTTCACATGCAATTCTGTGGGACTTTGGTGTTTTTCCACCTAAGTGTGCCGAATGAGCTTCTCAGGCTGAGAAAACAAGCTTTTTCACACAAGCTGCCATTCTCTTCCAGAAGCACCTATGTGCCAGTTTCCACCTCAGGAAGCCTCACAGCGGCGACTTGTACATTATAGAGTGGTTTGGTGTGGCTCTGTCACTTAGTTTGGCTGTAATGCACAAAACTATTAAAAGTGACTTTTCTGCGTTTCCCATGTAATTCTGGCTTTTTCTTGTTTCACATGCAATTCTGTGGGACTTTGGTGTTTTTCCACCTAAGTGTGCCGAATGAGCTTCTCAGGCTGAGAAAACAAGCTTTTTCACACAAGCTGCCATTCTCTTCCAGAAGCACCTATGTGCCAGTTTCCACCTCAGGAAGCCTCACAGCGGCGACTTGTACATTATAGAGTGGTTTGGTGTGGCTCTGTCACTTAGTTTGGCTGTAATGCACAAAACTATTAAAAGTGACTTTTCTGCGTTTCCCATGTAATTCTGGCTTTTTCTTGTTTCACATGCAATTCTGTGGGACTTTGGTGTTTTTCCACCTAAGTGTGCCGAATGAGCTTCTCAGGCTGAGAAAACAAGCTTTTTCACACAAGCTGCCATTCTCTTCCAGAAGCACCTATGTGCCAGTTTCCACCTCAGGAAGCCTCACAGCGGCGACTTGTACATTATAGAGTGGTTTGGTGTGGCTCTGTCACTTAGTTTGGCTGTAATGCACAAAACTATTAAAAGTGACTTTTCTGCGTTTCCCATGTAATTCTGGCTTTTTCTTGTTTCACATGCAATTCTGTGGGACTTTGGTGTTTTTCCACCTAAGTGTGCCGAATGAGCTTCTCAGGCTGAGAAAACAAGCTTTTTCACACAAGCTGCCATTCTCTTCCAGAAGCACCTATGTGCCAGTTTCCACCTCAGGAAGCCTCACAGCGGCGACTTGTACATTATAGAGTGGTTTTGGTGTGGCTCTGTCACTTAGTTTGGCTGTAATGCACAAAACTATTAAAAGTGACTTTTCTGCGTTTCCCATGTAATTCTGGCTTTTTCTTGTTTCACATGCAATTCTGTGGGACTTTGGTGTTTTTCCACCTAAGTGTGCCGAATGAGCTTCTCAGGCTGAGAAAACAAGCTTTTTCACACAAGCTGCCATTCTCTTCCAGAAGCACCTATGTGCCAGTTTCCACCTCAGGAAGCCTCACAGCGGCGACTTGTACATTATAGAGTGGTTTGGTGTGGCTCTGTCACTTAGTTTGGCTGTAATGCACAAAACTATTAAAAGTGACTTTTCTGCGTTTCCCATGTAATTCTGGCTTTTTCTTGTTTCACATGCAATTCTGTGGGACTTTGGTGTTTTTCCACCTAAGTGTGCCGAATGAGCTTCTCAGGCTGAGAAAACAAGCTTTTTCACACAAGCTGCCATTCTCTTCCAGAAGCACCTATGTGCCAGTTTCCACCTCAGGAAGCCTCACAGCGGCGACTTGTACATTATAGAGTGGTTTGGTGTGGCTCTGTCACTTAGTTTGGCTGTAATGCACAAAACTATTAAAAGTGACTTTTCTGCGTTTCCCATGTAATTCTGGCTTTTTCTTGTTTCACATGCAATTCTGTGGGACTTTGGTGTTTTTCCACCTAAGTGTGCCGAATGAGCTTCTCAGGCTGAGAAAACAAGCTTTTTCACACAAGCTGCCATTCTCTTCCAGAAGCACCTATGTGCCAGTTTCCACCTCAGGAAGCCTCACAGCGGCGACTTGTACATTATAGAGTGGTTTGGTGTGGCTCTGTCACTTAGTTTGGCTGTAATGCACAAAACTATTAAAAGTGACTTTTCTGCGTTTCCCATGTAATTCTGGCTTTTTCTTGTTTCACATGCAATTCTGTGGGACTTTGGTGTTTTTCCACCTAAGTGTGCCGAATGAGCTTCTCAGGCTGAGAAAACAAGCTTTTTCACACAAGCTGCCATTCTCTTCCAGAAGCACCTATGTGCCAGTTTCCACCTCAGGAAGCCTCACAGCGGCGACTTGTACATTATAGAGTGGTTTTGGTGTGGCTCTGTCACTTAGTTTGGCTGTAATGCACAAAACTATTAAAAGTGACTTTTCTGCGTTTCCCATGTAATTCTGGCTTTTTCTTGTTTCACATGCAATTCTGTGGGACTTTGGTGTTTTTCCACCTAAGTGTGCCGAATGAGCTTCTCAGGCTGAGAAAACAAGCTTTTTCACACAAGCTGCCATTCTCTTCCAGAAGCACCTATGTGCCAGTTTCCACCTCAGGAAGCCTCACAGCGGCGACTTGTACATTATAGAGTGGTTTGGTGTGGCTCTGTCACTTAGTTTGGCTGTAATGCACAAAACTATTAAAAGTGACTTTTCTGCGTTTCCCATGTAATTCTGGCTTTTTCTTGTTTCACATGCAATTCTGTGGGACTTTGGTGTTTTTCCACCTAAGTGTGCCGAATGAGCTTCTCAGGCTGAGAAAACAAGCTTTTTCACACAAGCTGCCATTCTCTTCCAGAAGCACCTATGTGCCAGTTTCCACCTCAGGAAGCCTCACAGCGGCGACTTGTACATTATAGAGTGGTTTGGTGTGGCTCTGTCACTTAGTTTGGCTGTAATGCACAAAACTATTAAAAGTGACTTTTCTGCGTTTCCCATGTAATTCTGGCTTTTTCTTGTTTCACATGCAATTCTGTGGGACTTTGGTGTTTTTCCACCTAAGTGTGCCGAATGAGCTTCTCAGGCTGAGAAAACAAGCTTTTTCACACAAGCTGCCATTCTCTTCCAGAAGCACCTATGTGCCAGTTTCCACCTCAGGAAGCCTCACAGCGGCGACTTGTACATTATAGAGTGGTTTGGTGTGGCTCTGTCACTTAGTTTGGCTGTAATGCACAAAACTATTAAAAGTGACTTTTCTGCGTTTCCCATGTAATTCTGGCTTTTTCTTGTTTCACATGCAATTCTGTGGGACTTTGGTGTTTTTTCCACCTAAGTGTGCCGAATGAGCTTCTCAGGCTGAGAAAACAAGCTTTTTCACACAAAAGCTGCCATTCTCTTCCAGAAGCACCTATGTGCCAGTTTCCACCTCAGGAAGCCTCACAGCGGCGACTTGTACATTATAGAGTGGTTTGGTGTGGCTCTGTCACTTAGTTTGGCTGTAATGCACAAAACTATTAAAAGTGACTTTTCTGCGTTTCCCATGTAATTCTGGCTTTTTCTTGTTTCACATGCAATTCTGTGGGACTTTGGTGTTTTTCCACCTAAGTGTGCCGAATGAGCTTCTCAGGCTGAGAAAACAAGCTTTTTCACACAAGCTGCCATTCTCTTCCAGAAGCACCTATGTGCCAGTTTCCACCTCAGGAAGCCTCACAGCGGCGACTTGTACATTATAGAGTGGTTTGGTGTGGCTCTGTCACTTAGTTTGGCTGTAATGCACAAAACTATTAAAAGTGACTTTTCTGCGTTTCCCATGTAATTCTGGCTTTTTCTTGTTTCACATGCAATTCTGTGGGACTTTGGTGTTTTTCCACCTAAGTGTGCCGAATGAGCTTCTCAGGCTGAGAAAACAAGCTTTTTCACACAAGCTGCCATTCTCTTCCAGAAGCACCTATGTGCCAGTTTCCACCTCAGGAAGCCTCACAGCGGCGACTTGTACATTATAGAGTGGTTTGGTGTGGCTCTGTCACTTAGTTTGGCTGTAATGCACAAAACTATTAAAAGTGACTTTTCTGCGTTTCCCATGTAATTCTGGCTTTTTCTTGTTTCACATGCAATTCTGTGGGACTTTGGTGTTTTTCCACCTAAGTGTGCCGAATGAGCTTCTCAGGCTGAGAAAACAAGCTTTTTCACACAAGCTGCCATTCTCTTCCAGAAGCACCTATGTGCCAGTTTCCACCTCAGGAAGCCTCACAGCGGCGACTTGTACATTATAGAGTGGTTTTGGTGTGGCTCTGTCACTTAGTTTGGCTGTAATGCACAAAACTATTAAAAGTGACTTTTCTGCGTTTCCCATGTAATTCTGGCTTTTTCTTGTTTCACATGCAATTCTGTGGGACTTTGGTGTTTTTCCACCTAAGTGTGCCGAATGAGCTTCTCAGGCTGAGAAAACAAGCTTTTTCACACAAGCTGCCATTCTCTTCCAGAAGCACCTATGTGCCAGTTTCCACCTCAGGAAGCCTCACAGCGGCGACTTGTACATTATAGAGTGGTTTGGTGTGGCTCTGTCACTTAGTTTGGCTGTAATGCACAAAACTATTAAAAGTGACTTTTCTGCGTTTCCCATGTAATTCTGGCTTTTTCTTGTTTCACATGCAATTCTGTGGGACTTTGGTGTTTTTCCACCTAAGTGTGCCGAATGAGCTTCTCAGGCTGAGAAAACAAGCTTTTTCACACAAGCTGCCATTCTCTTCCAGAAGCACCTATGTGCCAGTTTCCACCTCAGGAAGCCTCACAGCGGCGACTTGTACATTATAGAGTGGTTTTGTGTGGCTCTGTCACTTAGTTTGGCTGTAATGCACAAAACTATTAAAAGTGACTTTTCTGCGTTTCCCATGTAATTCTGGCTTTTTCTTGTTTCACATGCAATTCTGTGGGACTTTGGTGTTTTTCCACCTAAGTGTGCCGAATGAGCTTCTCAGGCTGAGAAAACAAGCTTTTTCACACAAGCTGCCATTCTCTTCCAGAAGCACCTATGTGCCAGTTTCCACCTCAGGAAGCCTCACAGCGGCGACTTGTACATTATAGAGTGGTTTGGTGTGGCTCTGTCACTTAGTTTGGCTGTAATGCACAAAACTATTAAAAGTGACTTTTCTGCGTTTCCCATGTAATTCTGGCTTTTTCTTGTTTCACATGCAATTCTGTGGGACTTTGGTGTTTTTTCCACCTAAGTGTGCCGAATGAGCTTCTCAGGCTGAGAAAACAAGCTTTTTCACACAAGCTGCCATTCTCTTCCAGAAGCACCTATGTGCCAGTTTCCACCTCAGGAAGCCTCACAGCGGCGACTTGTACATTATAGAGTGGTTTGGTGTGGCTCTGTCACTTAGTTTGGCTGTAATGCACAAAACTATTAAAAGTGACTTTTCTGCGTTTCCCATGTAATTCTGGCTTTTTCTTGTTTCACATGCAATTCTGTGGGACTTTGGTGTTTTTCCACCTAAGTGTGCCGAATGAGCTTCTCAGGCTGAGAAAACAAGCTTTTTCACACAAGCTGCCATTCTCTTCCAGAAGCACCTATGTGCCAGTTTCCACCTCAGGAAGCCTCACAGCGGCGACTTGTACATTATAGAGTGGTTTGGTGTGGCTCTGTCACTTAGTTTGGCTGTAATGCACAAAACTATTAAAAGTGACTTTTCTGCGTTTCCCATGTAATTCTGGCTTTTTCTTGTTTCACATGCAATTCTGTGGGACTTTGGTGTTTTTCCACCTAAGTGTGCCGAATGAGCTTCTCAGGCTGAGAAAACAAGCTTTTTCACACAAGCTGCCATTCTCTTCCAGAAGCACCTATGTGCCAGTTTCCACCTCAGGAAGCCTCACAGCGGCGACTTGTACATTATAGAGTGGTTTTGTGTGGCTCTGTCACTTAGTTTGGCTGTAATGCACAAAACTATTAAAAGTGACTTTTCTGCGTTTCCCATGTAATTCTGGCTTTTTCTTGTTTCACATGCAATTCTGTGGGACTTTGGTGTTTTTCCACCTAAGTGTGCCGAATGAGCTTCTCAGGCTGAGAAAACAAGCTTTTTCACACAAGCTGCCATTCTCTTCCAGAAGCACCTATGTGCCAGTTTCCACCTCAGGAAGCCTCACAGCGGCGACTTGTACATTATAGAGTGGTTTTGTGTGGCTCTGTCACTTAGTTTGGCTGTAATGCACAAAACTATTAAAAGTGACTTTTCTGCGTTTCCCATGTAATTCTGGCTTTTTTGTTGTTTCACATGCAATTCTGTGGGACTTTGGTGTTTTTCCACCTAAGTGTGCCGAATGAGCTTCTCAGGCTGAGAAAACAAGCTTTTTCACACAAGCTGCCATTCTCTTCCAGAAGCACCTATGTGCCAGTTTCCACCTCAGGAAGCCTCACAGCGGCGACTTGTACATTATAGAGTGGTTTGGTGTGGCTCTGTCACTTAGTTTGGCTGTAATGCACAAAACTATTAAAAGTGACTTTTCTGCGTTTCCCATGTAATTCTGGCTTTTTCTTGTTTCACATGCAATTCTGTGGGACTTTGGTGTTTTTCCACCTAAGTGTGCCGAATGAGCTTCTCAGGCTGAGAAAACAAGCTTTTTCACACAAGCTGCCATTCTCTTCCAGAAGCACCTATGTGCCAGTTTCCACCTCAGGAAGCCTCACAGCGGCGACTTGTACATTATAGAGTGGTTTGGTGTGGCTCTGTCACTTAGTTTGGCTGTAATGCACAAAACTATTAAAAGTGACTTTTCTGCGTTTCCCATGTAATTCTGGCTTTTTCTTGTTTCACATGCAATTCTGTGGGACTTTGGTGTTTTTCCACCTAAGTGTGCCGAATGAGCTTCTCAGGCTGAGAAAACAAGCTTTTTCACACAAGCTGCCATTCTCTTCCAGAAGCACCTATGTGCCAGTTTCCACCTCAGGAAGCCTCACAGCGGCGACTTGTACATTATAGAGTGGTTTGGTGTGGCTCTGTCACTTAGTTTGGCTGTAATGCACAAAACTATTAAAAGTGACTTTTCTGCGTTTCCCATGTAATTCTGGCTTTTTCTTGTTTCACATGCAATTCTGTGGGACTTTGGTGTTTTTCCACCTAAGTGTGCCGAATGAGCTTCTCAGGCTGAGAAAACAAGCTTTTTCACACAAGCTGCCATTCTCTTCCAGAAGCACCTATGTGCCAGTTTCCACCTCAGGAAGCCTCACAGCGGCGACTTGTACATTATAGAGTGGTTTGGTGTGGCTCTGTCACTTAGTTTGGCTGTAATGCACAAAACTATTAAAAGTGACTTTTCTGCGTTTCCCATGTAATTCTGGCTTTTTCTTGTTTCACATGCAATTCTGTGGGACTTTGGTGTTTTTCCACCTAAGTGTGCCGAATGAGCTTCTCAGGCTGAGAAAACAAGCTTTTTCACACAAGCTGCCATTCTCTTCCAGAAGCACCTATGTGCCAGTTTCCACCTCAGGAAGCCTCACAGCGGCGACTTGTACATTATAGAGTGGTTTGGTGTGGCTCTGTCACTTAGTTTGGCTGTAATGCACAAAACTATTAAAAGTGACTTTTCTGCGTTTCCCATGTAATTCTGGCTTTTTCTTGTTTCACATGCAATTCTGTGGGACTTTGGTGTTTTTCCACCTAAGTGTGCCGAATGAGCTTCTCAGGCTGAGAAAACAAGCTTTTTCACACAAGCTGCCATTCTCTTCCAGAAGCACCTATGTGCCAGTTTCCACCTCAGGAAGCCTCACAGCGGCGACTTGTACATTATAGAGTGGTTTGGTGTGGCTCTGTCACTTAGTTTGGCTGTAATGCACAAAACTATTAAAAGTGACTTTTCTGCGTTTCCCATGTAATTCTGGCTTTTTCTTGTTTCACATGCAATTCTGTGGGACTTTGGTGTTTTTCCACCTAAGTGTGCCGAATGAGCTTCTCAGGCTGAGAAAACAAGCTTTTTCACACAAGCTGCCATTCTCTTCCAGAAGCACCTATGTGCCAGTTTCCACCTCAGGAAGCCTCACAGCGGCGACTTGTACATTATAGAGTGGTTTGGTGTGGCTCTGTCACTTAGTTTGGCTGTAATGCACAAAACTATTAAAAGTGACTTTTCTGCGTTTCCCATGTAATTCTGGCTTTTTCTTGTTTCACATGCAATTCTGTGGGACTTTGGTGTTTTTCCACCTAAGTGTGCCGAATGAGCTTCTCAGGCTGAGAAAACAAGCTTTTTCACACAAGCTGCCATTCTCTTCCAGAAGCACCTATGTGCCAGTTTCCACCTCAGGAAGCCTCACAGCGGCGACTTGTACATTATAGAGTGGTTTGGTGTGGCTCTGTCACTTAGTTTGGCTGTAATGCACAAAACTATTAAAAGTGACTTTTCTGCGTTTCCCATGTAATTCTGGCTTTTTCTTGTTTCACATGCAATTCTGTGGGACTTTGGTGTTTTTCCACCTAAGTGTGCCGAATGAGCTTCTCAGGCTGAGAAAACAAGCTTTTTCACACAAGCTGCCATTCTCTTCCAGAAGCACCTATGTGCCAGTTTCCACCTCAGGAAGCCTCACAGCGGCGACTTGTACATTATAGAGTGGTTTTGTGTGGCTCTGTCACTTAGTTTGGCTGTAATGCACAAAACTATTAAAAGTGACTTTTCTGCGTTTCCCATGTAATTCTGGCTTTTTCTTGTTTCACATGCAATTCTGTGGGACTTTGGTGTTTTTCCACCTAAGTGTGCCGAATGAGCTTCTCAGGCTGAGAAAACAAGCTTTTTCACACAAGCTGCCATTCTCTTCCAGAAGCACCTATGTGCCAGTTTCCACCTCAGGAAGCCTCACAGCGGCGACTTGTACATTATAGAGTGGTTTGGTGTGGCTCTGTCACTTAGTTTGGCTGTAATGCACAAAACTATTAAAAGTGACTTTTCTGCGTTTCCCATGTAATTCTGGCTTTTTCTTGTTTCACATGCAATTCTGTGGGACTTTGGTGTTTTTCCACCTAAGTGTGCCGAATGAGCTTCTCAGGCTGAGAAAACAAGCTTTTTCACACAAGCTGCCATTCTCTTCCAGAAGCACCTATGTGCCAGTTTCCACCTCAGGAAGCCTCACAGCGGCGACTTGTACATTATAGAGTGGTTTTGTGTGGCTCTGTCACTTAGTTTGGCTGTAATGCACAAAACTATTAAAAGTGACTTTTCTGCGTTTCCCATGTAATTCTGGCTTTTTCTTGTTTCACATGCAATTCTGTGGGACTTTGGTGTTTTTCCACCTAAGTGTGCCGAATGAGCTTCTCAGGCTGAGAAAACAAGCTTTTTCACACAAGCTGCCATTCTCTTCCAGAAGCACCTATGTGCCAGTTTCCACCTCAGGAAGCCTCACAGCGGCGACTTGTACATTATAGAGTGGTTTGGTGTGGCTCTGTCACTTAGTTTGGCTGTAATGCACAAAACTATTAAAAGTGACTTTTCTGCGTTTCCCATGTAATTCTGGCTTTTTCTTGTTTCACATGCAATTCTGTGGGACTTTGGTGTTTTTTCCACCTAAGTGTGCCGAATGAGCTTCTCAGGCTGAGAAAACAAGCTTTTTCACACAAGCTGCCATTCTCTTCCAGAAGCACCTATGTGCCAGTTTCCACCTCAGGAAGCCTCACAGCGGCGACTTGTACATTATAGAGTGGTTTTGTGTGGCTCTGTCACTTAGTTTGGCTGTAATGCACAAAACTATTAAAAGTGACTTTTCTGCGTTTCCCATGTAATTCTGGCTTTTTCTTGTTTCACATGCAATTCTGTGGGACTTTGGTGTTTTTCCACCTAAGTGTGCCGAATGAGCTTCTCAGGCTGAGAAAACAAGCTTTTTCACACAAGCTGCCATTCTCTTCCAGAAGCACCTATGTGCCAGTTTCCACCTCAGGAAGCCTCACAGCGGCGACTTGTACATTATAGAGTGGTTTTGTGTGGCTCTGTCACTTAGTTTGGCTGTAATGCACAAAACTATTAAAAGTGACTTTTCTGCGTTTCCCATGTAATTCTGGCTTTTTCTTGTTTCACATGCAATTCTGTGGGACTTTGGTGTTTTTCCACCTAAGTGTGCCGAATGAGCTTCTCAGGCTGAGAAAACAAGCTTTTTCACACAAGCTGCCATTCTCTTCCAGAAGCACCTATGTGCCAGTTTCCACCTCAGGAAGCCTCACAGCGGCGACTTGTACATTATAGAGTGGTTTTGTGTGGCTCTGTCACTTAGTTTGGCTGTAATGCACAAAACTATTAAAAGTGACTTTTCTGCGTTTCCCATGTAATTCTGGCTTTTTCTTGTTTCACATGCAATTCTGTGGGACTTTGGTGTTTTTCCACCTAAGTGTGCCGAATGAGCTTCTCAGGCTGAGAAAACAAGCTTTTTCACACAAGCTGCCATTCTCTTCCAGAAGCACCTATGTGCCAGTTTCCACCTCAGGAAGCCTCACAGCGGCGACTTGTACATTATAGAGTGGTTTGGTGTGGCTCTGTCACTTAGTTTGGCTGTAATGCACAAAACTATTAAAAGTGACTTTTCTGCGTTTCCCATGTAATTCTGGCTTTTTCTTGTTTCACATGCAATTCTGTGGGACTTTGGTGTTTTTCCACCTAAGTGTGCCGAATGAGCTTCTCAGGCTGAGAAAACAAGCTTTTTCACACAAGCTGCCATTCTCTTCCAGAAGCACCTATGTGCCAGTTTCCACCTCAGGAAGCCTCACAGCGGCGACTTGTACATTATAGAGTGGTTTGGTGTGGCTCTGTCACTTAGTTTGGCTGTAATGCACAAAACTATTAAAAGTGACTTTTCTGCGTTTCCCATGTAATTCTGGCTTTTTCTTGTTTCACATGCAATTCTGTGGGACTTTGGTGTTTTTCCACCTAAGTGTGCCGAATGAGCTTCTCAGGCTGAGAAAACAAGCTTTTTCACACAAGCTGCCATTCTCTTCCAGAAGCACCTATGTGCCAGTTTCCACCTCAGGAAGCCTCACAGCGGCGACTTGTACATTATAGAGTGGTTTGGTGTGGCTCTGTCACTTAGTTTGGCTGTAATGCACAAAACTATTAAAAGTGACTTTTCTGCGTTTCCCATGTAATTCTGGCTTTTTCTTGTTTCACATGCAATTCTGTGGGACTTTGGTGTTTTTCCACCTAAGTGTGCCGAATGAGCTTCTCAGGCTGAGAAAACAAGCTTTTTCACACAAGCTGCCATTCTCTTCCAGAAGCACCTATGTGCCAGTTTCCACCTCAGGAAGCCTCACAGCGGCGACTTGTACATTATAGAGTGGTTTGGTGTGGCTCTGTCACTTAGTTTGGCTGTAATGCACAAAACTATTAAAAGTGACTTTTCTGCGTTTCCCATGTAATTCTGGCTTTTTCTTGTTTCACATGCAATTCTGTGGGACTTTGGTGTTTTTCCACCTAAGTGTGCCGAATGAGCTTCTCAGGCTGAGAAAACAAGCTTTTTCACACAAGCTGCCATTCTCTTCCAGAAGCACCTATGTGCCAGTTTCCACCTCAGGAAGCCTCACAGCGGCGACTTGTACATTATAGAGTGGTTTGGTGTGGCTCTGTCACTTAGTTTGGCTGTAATGCACAAAACTATTAAAAGTGACTTTTCTGCGTTTCCCATGTAATTCTGGCTTTTTCTTGTTTCACATGCAATTCTGTGGGACTTTGGTGTTTTTCCACCTAAGTGTGCCGAATGAGCTTCTCAGGCTGAGAAAACAAGCTTTTTCACACAAGCTGCCATTCTCTTCCAGAAGCACCTATGTGCCAGTTTCCACCTCAGGAAGCCTCACAGCGGCGACTTGTACATTATAGAGTGGTTTTGTGTGGCTCTGTCACTTAGTTTGGCTGTAATGCACAAAACTATTAAAAGTGACTTTTCTGCGTTTCCCATGTAATTCTGGCTTTTTCTTGTTTCACATGCAATTCTGTGGGACTTTGGTGTTTTTCCACCTAAGTGTGCCGAATGAGCTTCTCAGGCTGAGAAAACAAGCTTTTTCACACAAGCTGCCATTCTCTTCCAGAAGCACCTATGTGCCAGTTTCCACCTCAGGAAGCCTCACAGCGGCGACTTGTACATTATAGAGTGGTTTTGTGTGGCTCTGTCACTTAGTTTGGCTGTAATGCACAAAACTATTAAAAGTGACTTTTCTGCGTTTCCCATGTAATTCTGGCTTTTTCTTGTTTCACATGCAATTCTGTGGGACTTTGGTGTTTTTCCACCTAAGTGTGCCGAATGAGCTTCTCAGGCTGAGAAAACAAGCTTTTTCACACAAGCTGCCATTCTCTTCCAGAAGCACCTATGTGCCAGTTTCCACCTCAGGAAGCCTCACAGCGGCGACTTGTACATTATAGAGTGGTTTGGTGTGGCTCTGTCACTTAGTTTGGCTGTAATGCACAAAACTATTAAAAGTGACTTTTCTGCGTTTCCCATGTAATTCTGGCTTTTTCTTGTTTCACATGCAATTCTGTGGGACTTTGGTGTTTTTCCACCTAAGTGTGCCGAATGAGCTTCTCAGGCTGAGAAAACAAGCTTTTTCACACAAGCTGCCATTCTCTTCCAGAAGCACCTATGTGCCAGTTTCCACCTCAGGAAGCCTCACAGCGGCGACTTGTACATTATAGAGTGGTTTTGTGTGGCTCTGTCACTTAGTTTGGCTGTAATGCACAAAACTATTAAAAGTGACTTTTCTGCGTTTCCCATGTAATTCTGGCTTTTTCTTGTTTCACATGCAATTCTGTGGGACTTTGGTGTTTTTCCACCTAAGTGTGCCGAATGAGCTTCTCAGGCTGAGAAAACAAGCTTTTTCACACAAGCTGCCATTCTCTTCCAGAAGCACCTATGTGCCAGTTTCCACCTCAGGAAGCCTCACAGCGGCGACTTGTACATTATAGAGTGGTTTTGTGTGGCTCTGTCACTTAGTTTGGCTGTAATGCACAAAACTATTAAAAGTGACTTTTCTGCGTTTCCCATGTAATTCTGGCTTTTTCTTGTTTCACATGCAATTCTGTGGGACTTTGGTGTTTTTCCACCTAAGTGTGCCGAATGAGCTTCTCAGGCTGAGAAAACAAGCTTTTTCACACAAGCTGCCATTCTCTTCCAGAAGCACCTATGTGCCAGTTTCCACCTCAGGAAGCCTCACAGCGGCGACTTGTACATTATAGAGTGGTTTTGTGTGGCTCTGTCACTTAGTTTGGCTGTAATGCACAAAACTATTAAAAGTGACTTTTCTGCGTTTCCCATGTAATTCTGGCTTTTTCTTGTTTCACATGCAATTCTGTGGGACTTTGGTGTTTTTCCACCTAAGTGTGCCGAATGAGCTTCTCAGGCTGAGAAAACAAGCTTTTTCACACAAGCTGCCATTCTCTTCCAGAAGCACCTATGTGCCAGTTTCCACCTCAGGAAGCCTCACAGCGGCGACTTGTACATTATAGAGTGGTTTGGTGTGGCTCTGTCACTTAGTTTGGCTGTAATGCACAAAACTATTAAAAGTGACTTTTCTGCGTTTCCCATGTAATTCTGGCTTTTTCTTGTTTCACATGCAATTCTGTGGGACTTTGGTGTTTTTCCACCTAAGTGTGCCGAATGAGCTTCTCAGGCTGAGAAAACAAGCTTTTTCACACAAGCTGCCATTCTCTTCCAGAAGCACCTATGTGCCAGTTTCCACCTCAGGAAGCCTCACAGCGGCGACTTGTACATTATAGAGTGGTTTGGTGTGGCTCTGTCACTTAGTTTGGCTGTAATGCACAAAACTATTAAAAGTGACTTTTCTGCGTTTCCCATGTAATTCTGGCTTTTTCTTGTTTCACATGCAATTCTGTGGGACTTTGGTGTTTTTCCACCTAAGTGTGCCGAATGAGCTTCTCAGGCTGAGAAAACAAGCTTTTTCACACAAGCTGCCATTCTCTTCCAGAAGCACCTATGTGCCAGTTTCCACCTCAGGAAGCCTCACAGCGGCGACTTGTACATTATAGAGTGGTTTGGTGTGGCTCTGTCACTTAGTTTGGCTGTAATGCACAAAACTATTAAAAGTGACTTTTCTGCGTTTCCCATGTAATTCTGGCTTTTTCTTGTTTCACATGCAATTCTGTGGGACTTTGGTGTTTTTCCACCTAAGTGTGCCGAATGAGCTTCTCAGGCTGAGAAAACAAGCTTTTTCACACACAAGCTGCCATTCTCTTCCAGAAGCACCTATGTGCCAGTTTCCACCTCAGGAAGCCTCACAGCGGCGACTTGTACATTATAGAGTGGTTTGGTGTGGCTCTGTCACTTAGTTTGGCTGTAATGCACAAAACTATTAAAAGTGACTTTTCTGCGTTTCCCATGTAATTCTGGCTTTTTCTTGTTTCACATGCAATTCTGTGGGACTTTGGTGTTTTTCCACCTAAGTGTGCCGAATGAGCTTCTCAGGCTGAGAAAACAAGCTTTTTCACACAAGCTGCCATTCTCTTCCAGAAGCACCTATGTGCCAGTTTCCACCTCAGGAAGCCTCACAGCGGCGCCTTGTACATTATAGAGTGGTTTGGTGTGGCTCTGTCACTTAGTTTGGCTGTAATGCACAAAACTATTAAAAGTGACTTTTCTGCGTTTCCCATGTAATTCTGGCTTTTTCTTGTTTCACATGCAATTCTGTGGGACTTTGGTGTTTTTCCACCTAAGTGTGCCGAATGAGCTTCTCAGGCTGAGAAAACAAGCTTTTTCACACAAGCTGCCATTCTCTTCCAGAAGCACCTATGTGCCAGTTTCCACCTCAGGAAGCCTCACAGCGGCGACTTGTACATTATAGAGTGGTTTGGTGTGGCTCTGTCACTTAGTTTGGCTGTAATGCACAAAACTATTAAAAGTGACTTTTCTGCGTTTCCCATGTAATTCTGGCTTTTTCTTGTTTCACATGCAATTCTGTGGGACTTTGGTGTTTTTCCACCTAAGTGTGCCGAATGAGCTTCTCAGGCTGAGAAAACAAGCTTTTTCACACAAGCTGCCATTCTCTTCCAGAAGCACCTATGTGCCAGTTTCCACCTCAGGAAGCCTCACAGCGGCGACTTGTACATTATAGAGTGGTTTTGTGTGGCTCTGTCACTTAGTTTGGCTGTAATGCACAAAACTATTAAAAGTGACTTTTCTGCGTTTCCCATGTAATTCTGGCTTTTTCTTGTTTCACATGCAATTCTGTGGGACTTTGGTGTTTTTCCACCTAAGTGTGCCGAATGAGCTTCTCAGGCTGAGAAAACAAGCTTTTTCACACAAGCTGCCATTCTCTTCCAGAAGCACCTATGTGCCAGTTTCCACCTCAGGAAGCCTCACAGCGGCGACTTGTACATTATAGAGTGGTTTGGTGTGGCTCTGTCACTTAGTTTGGCTGTAATGCACAAAACTATTAAAAGTGACTTTTCTGCGTTTCCCATGTAATTCTGGCTTTTTCTTGTTTCACATGCAATTCTGTGGGACTTTGGTGTTTTTCCACCTAAGTGTGCCGAATGAGCTTCTCAGGCTGAGAAAACAAGCTTTTTCACACAAGCTGCCATTCTCTTCCAGAAGCACCTATGTGCCAGTTTCCACCTCAGGAAGCCTCACAGCGGCGACTTGTACATTATAGAGTGGTTTGGTGTGGCTCTGTCACTTAGTTTGGCTGTAATGCACAAAACTATTAAAAGTGACTTTTCTGCGTTTCCCATGTAATTCTGGCTTTTTCTTGTTTCACATGCAATTCTGTGGGACTTTGGTGTTTTTCCACCTAAGTGTGCCGAATGAGCTTCTCAGGCTGAGAAAACAAGCTTTTTCACACAAGCTGCCATTCTCTTCCAGAAGCACCTATGTGCCAGTTTCCACCTCAGGAAGCCTCACAGCGGCGCCTTGTACATTATAGAGTGGTTTTGTGTGGCTCTGTCACTTAGTTTGGCTGTAATGCACAAAACTATTAAAAGTGACTTTTCTGCGTTTCCCATGTAATTCTGGCTTTTTCTTGTTTCACATGCAATTCTGTGGGACTTTGGTGTTTTTCCACCTAAGTGTGCCGAATGAGCTTCTCAGGCTGAGAAAACAAGCTTTTTCACACAAGCTGCCATTCTCTTCCAGAAGCACCTATGTGCCAGTTTCCACCTCAGGAAGCCTCACAGCGGCGACTTGTACATTATAGAGTGGTTTTGTGTGGCTCTGTCACTTAGTTTGGCTGTAATGCACAAAACTATTAAAAGTGACTTTTCTGCGTTTCCCATGTAATTCTGGCTTTTTCTTGTTTCACATGCAATTCTGTGGGACTTTGGTGTTTTTCCACCTAAGTGTGCCGAATGAGCTTCTCAGGCTGAGAAAACAAGCTTTTTCACACAAGCTGCCATTCTCTTCCAGAAGCACCTATGTGCCAGTTTCCACCTCAGGAAGCCTCACAGCGGCGACTTGTACATTATAGAGTGGTTTTGTGTGGCTCTGTCACTTAGTTTGGCTGTAATGCACAAAACTATTAAAAGTGACTTTTCTGCGTTTCCCATGTAATTCTGGCTTTTTCTTGTTTCACATGCAATTCTGTGGGACTTTGGTGTTTTTCCACCTAAGTGTGCCGAATGAGCTTCTCAGGCTGAGAAAACAAGCTTTTTCACACAAGCTGCCATTCTCTTCCAGAAGCACCTATGTGCCAGTTTCCACCTCAGGAAGCCTCACAGCGGCGACTTGTACATTATAGAGTGGTTTTGTGTGGCTCTGTCACTTAGTTTGGCTGTAATGCACAAAACTATTAAAAGTGACTTTTCTGCGTTTCCCATGTAATTCTGGCTTTTTCTTGTTTCACATGCAATTCTGTGGGACTTTGGTGTTTTTCCACCTAAGTGTGCCGAATGAGCTTCTCAGGCTGAGAAAACAAGCTTTTTCACACAAGCTGCCATTCTCTTCCAGAAGCACCTATGTGCCAGTTTCCACCTCAGGAAGCCTCACAGCGGCGACTTGTACATTATAGAGTGGTTTGGTGTGGCTCTGTCACTTAGTTTGGCTGTAATGCACAAAACTATTAAAAGTGACTTTTCTGCGTTTCCCATGTAATTCTGGCTTTTTCTTGTTTCACATGCAATTCTGTGGGACTTTGGTGTTTTTCCACCTAAGTGTGCCGAATGAGCTTCTCAGGCTGAGAAAACAAGCTTTTTCACACAAGCTGCCATTCTCTTCCAGAAGCACCTATGTGCCAGTTTCCACCTCAGGAAGCCTCACAGCGGCGACTTGTACATTATAGAGTGGTTTGGTGTGGCTCTGTCACTTAGTTTGGCTGTAATGCACAAAACTATTAAAAGTGACTTTTCTGCGTTTCCCATGTAATTCTGGCTTTTTCTTGTTTCACATGCAATTCTGTGGGACTTTGGTGTTTTTCCACCTAAGTGTGCCGAATGAGCTTCTCAGGCTGAGAAAACAAGCTTTTTCACACAAGCTGCCATTCTCTTCCAGAAGCACCTATGTGCCAGTTTCCACCTCAGGAAGCCTCACAGCGGCGAACTTGTACATTATAGAGTGGTTTGGTGTGGCTCTGTCACTTAGTTTGGCTGTAATGCACAAAACTATTAAAAGTGACTTTTCTGCGTTTCCCATGTAATTCTGGCTTTTTCTTGTTTCACATGCAATTCTGTGGGACTTTGGTGTTTTTCCACCTAAGTGTGCCGAATGAGCTTCTCAGGCTGAGAAAACAAGCTTTTTCACACAAGCTGCCATTCTCTTCCAGAAGCACCTATGTGCCAGTTTCCACCTCAGGAAGCCTCACAGCGGCGACTTGTACATTATAGAGTGGTTTTGTGTGGCTCTGTCACTTAGTTTGGCTGTAATGCACAAAACTATTAAAAGTGACTTTTCTGCGTTTCCCATGTAATTCTGGCTTTTTCTTGTTTCACATGCAATTCTGTGGGACTTTGGTGTTTTTCCACCTAAGTGTGCCGAATGAGCTTCTCAGGCTGAGAAAACAAGCTTTTTCACACAAGCTGCCATTCTCTTCCAGAAGCACCTATGTGCCAGTTTCCACCTCAGGAAGCCTCACAGCGGCGACTTGTACATTATAGAGTGGTTTTGTGTGGCTCTGTCACTTAGTTTGGCTGTAATGCACAAAACTATTAAAAGTGACTTTTCTGCGTTTCCCATGTAATTCTGGCTTTTTCTTGTTTCACATGCAATTCTGTGGGACTTTGGTGTTTTTCCACCTAAGTGTGCCGAATGAGCTTCTCAGGCTGAGAAAACAAGCTTTTTCACACAAGCTGCCATTCTCTTCCAGAAGCACCTATGTGCCAGTTTCCACCTCAGGAAGCCTCACAGCGGCGACTTGTACATTATAGAGTGGTTTGGTGTGGCTCTGTCACTTAGTTTGGCTGTAATGCACAAAACTATTAAAAGTGACTTTTCTGCGTTTCCCATGTAATTCTGGCTTTTTCTTGTTTCACATGCAATTCTGTGGGACTTTGGTGTTTTTCCACCTAAGTGTGCCGAATGAGCTTCTCAGGCTGAGAAAACAAGCTTTTTCACACAAGCTGCCATTCTCTTCCAGAAGCACCTATGTGCCAGTTTCCACCTCAGGAAGCCTCACAGCGGCGACTTGTACATTATAGAGTGGTTTTGTGTGGCTCTGTCACTTAGTTTGGCTGTAATGCACAAAACTATTAAAAGTGACTTTTCTGCGTTTCCCATGTAATTCTGGCTTTTTCTTGTTTCACATGCAATTCTGTGGGACTTTGGTGTTTTTCCACCTAAGTGTGCCGAATGAGCTTCTCAGGCTGAGAAAACAAGCTTTTTCACACAAGCTGCCATTCTCTTCCAGAAGCACCTATGTGCCAGTTTCCACCTCAGGAAGCCTCACAGCGGCGACTTGTACATTATAGAGTGGTTTTGTGTGGCTCTGTCACTTAGTTTGGCTGTAATGCACAAAACTATTAAAAGTGACTTTTCTGCGTTTCCCATGTAATTCTGGCTTTTTCTTGTTTCACATGCAATTCTGTGGGACTTTGGTGTTTTTCCACCTAAGTGTGCCGAATGAGCTTCTCAGGCTGAGAAAACAAGCTTTTTCACACAAGCTGCCATTCTCTTCCAGAAGCACCTATGTGCCAGTTTCCACCTCAGGAAGCCTCACAGCGGCGACTTGTACATTATAGAGTGGTTTTGTGTGGCTCTGTCACTTAGTTTGGCTGTAATGCACAAAACTATTAAAAGTGACTTTTCTGCGTTTCCCATGTAATTCTGGCTTTTTCTTGTTTCACATGCAATTCTGTGGGACTTTGGTGTTTTTCCACCTAAGTGTGCCGAATGAGCTTCTCAGGCTGAGAAAACAAGCTTTTTCACACAAGCTGCCATTCTCTTCCAGAAGCACCTATGTGCCAGTTTCCACCTCAGGAAGCCTCACAGCGGCGACTTGTACATTATAGAGTGGTTTGGTGTGGCTCTGTCACTTAGTTTGGCTGTAATGCACAAAACTATTAAAAGTGACTTTTCTGCGTTTCCCATGTAATTCTGGCTTTTTCTTGTTTCACATGCAATTCTGTGGGACTTTGGTGTTTTTCCACCTAAGTGTGCCGAATGAGCTTCTCAGGCTGAGAAAACAAGCTTTTTCACACAAGCTGCCATTCTCTTCCAGAAGCACCTATGTGCCAGTTTCCACCTCAGGAAGCCTCACAGCGGCGACTTGTACATTATAGAGTGGTTTGGTGTGGCTCTGTCACTTAGTTTGGCTGTAATGCACAAAACTATTAAAAGTGACTTTTCTGCGTTTCCCATGTAATTCTGGCTTTTTCTTGTTTCACATGCAATTCTGTGGGACTTTGGTGTTTTTCCACCTAAGTGTGCCGAATGAGCTTCTCAGGCTGAGAAAACAAGCTTTTTCACACAAGCTGCCATTCTCTTCCAGAAGCACCTATGTGCCAGTTTCCACCTCAGGAAGCCTCACAGCGGCGACTTGTACATTATAGAGTGGTTTGGTGTGGCTCTGTCACTTAGTTTGGCTGTAATGCACAAAACTATTAAAAGTGACTTTTCTGCGTTTCCCATGTAATTCTGGCTTTTTCTTGTTTCACATGCAATTCTGTGGGACTTTGGTGTTTTTCCACCTAAGTGTGCCGAATGAGCTTCTCAGGCTGAGAAAACAAGCTTTTTCACACAAGCTGCCATTCTCTTCCAGAAGCACCTATGTGCCAGTTTCCACCTCAGGAAGCCTCACAGCGGCGACTTGTACATTATAGAGTGGTTTGGTGTGGCTCTGTCACTTAGTTTGGCTGTAATGCACAAAACTATTAAAAGTGACTTTTCTGCGTTTCCCATGTAATTCTGGCTTTTTCTTGTTTCACATGCAATTCTGTGGGACTTTGGTGTTTTTCCACCTAAGTGTGCCGAATGAGCTTCTCAGGCTGAGAAAACAAGCTTTTTCACACAAGCTGCCATTCTCTTCCAGAAGCACCTATGTGCCAGTTTCCACCTCAGGAAGCCTCACAGCGGCGACTTGTACATTATAGAGTGGTTTTGTGTGGCTCTGTCACTTAGTTTGGCTGTAATGCACAAAACTATTAAAAGTGACTTTTCTGCGTTTCCCATGTAATTCTGGCTTTTTCTTGTTTCACATGCAATTCTGTGGGACTTTGGTGTTTTTCCACCTAAGTGTGCCGAATGAGCTTCTCAGGCTGAGAAAACAAGCTTTTTCACACAAGCTGCCATTCTCTTCCAGAAGCACCTATGTGCCAGTTTCCACCTCAGGAAGCCTCACAGCGGCGACTTGTACATTATAGAGTGGTTTGGTGTGGCTCTGTCACTTAGTTTGGCTGTAATGCACAAAACTATTAAAAGTGACTTTTCTGCGTTTCCCATGTAATTCTGGCTTTTTCTTGTTTCACATGCAATTCTGTGGGACTTTGGTGTTTTTCCACCTAAGTGTGCCGAATGAGCTTCTCAGGCTGAGAAAACAAGCTTTTTCACACAAGCTGCCATTCTCTTCCAGAAGCACCTATGTGCCAGTTTCCACCTCAGGAAGCCTCACAGCGGCGCCTTGTACATTATAGAGTGGTTTTGTGTGGCTCTGTCACTTAGTTTGGCTGTAATGCACAAAACTATTAAAAGTGACTTTTCTGCGTTTCCCATGTAATTCTGGCTTTTTCTTGTTTCACATGCAATTCTGTGGGACTTTGGTGTTTTTCCACCTAAGTGTGCCGAATGAGCTTCTCAGGCTGAGAAAACAAGCTTTTTCACACAAGCTGCCATTCTCTTCCAGAAGCACCTATGTGCCAGTTTCCACCTCAGGAAGCCTCACAGCGGCGACTTGTACATTATAGAGTGGTTTTGTGTGGCTCTGTCACTTAGTTTGGCTGTAATGCACAAAACTATTAAAAGTGACTTTTCTGCGTTTCCCATGTAATTCTGGCTTTTTCTTGTTTCACATGCAATTCTGTGGGACTTTGGTGTTTTTCCACCTAAGTGTGCCGAATGAGCTTCTCAGGCTGAGAAAACAAGCTTTTTCACACAAGCTGCCATTCTCTTCCAGAAGCACCTATGTGCCAGTTTCCACCTCAGGAAGCCTCACAGCGGCGACTTGTACATTATAGAGTGGTTTGGTGTGGCTCTGTCACTTAGTTTGGCTGTAATGCACAAAACTATTAAAAGTGACTTTTCTGCGTTTCCCATGTAATTCTGGCTTTTTCTTGTTTCACATGCAATTCTGTGGGACTTTGGTGTTTTTCCACCTAAGTGTGCCGAATGAGCTTCTCAGGCTGAGAAAACAAGCTTTTTCACACAAGCTGCCATTCTCTTCCAGAAGCACCTATGTGCCAGTTTCCACCTCAGGAAGCCTCACAGCGGCGACTTGTACATTATAGAGTGGTTTTGTGTGGCTCTGTCACTTAGTTTGGCTGTAATGCACAAAACTATTAAAAGTGACTTTTCTGCGTTTCCCATGTAATTCTGGCTTTTTCTTGTTTCACATGCAATTCTGTGGGACTTTGGTGTTTTTCCACCTAAGTGTGCCGAATGAGCTTCTCAGGCTGAGAAAACAAGCTTTTTCACACAAGCTGCCATTCTCTTCCAGAAGCACCTATGTGCCAGTTTCCACCTCAGGAAGCCTCACAGCGGCGACTTGTACATTATAGAGTGGTTTTGTGTGGCTCTGTCACTTAGTTTGGCTGTAATGCACAAAACTATTAAAAGTGACTTTTCTGCGTTTCCCATGTAATTCTGGCTTTTTCTTGTTTCACATGCAATTCTGTGGGACTTTGGTGTTTTTCCACCTAAGTGTGCCGAATGAGCTTCTCAGGCTGAGAAAACAAGCTTTTTCACACAAGCTGCCATTCTCTTCCAGAAGCACCTATGTGCCAGTTTCCACCTCAGGAAGCCTCACAGCGGCGACTTGTACATTATAGAGTGGTTTTGTGTGGCTCTGTCACTTAGTTTGGCTGTAATGCACAAAACTATTAAAAGTGACTTTTCTGCGTTTCCCATGTAATTCTGGCTTTTTCTTGTTTCACATGCAATTCTGTGGGACTTTGGTGTTTTTCCACCTAAGTGTGCCGAATGAGCTTCTCAGGCTGAGAAAACAAGCTTTTTCACACAAGCTGCCATTCTCTTCCAGAAGCACCTATGTGCCAGTTTCCACCTCAGGAAGCCTCACAGCGGCGACTTGTACATTATAGAGTGGTTTTGTGTGGCTCTGTCACTTAGTTTGGCTGTAATGCACAAAACTATTAAAAGTGACTTTTCTGCGTTTCCCATGTAATTCTGGCTTTTTCTTGTTTCACATGCAATTCTGTGGGACTTTGGTGTTTTTCCACCTAAGTGTGCCGAATGAGCTTCTCAGGCTGAGAAAACAAGCTTTTTCACACAAGCTGCCATTCTCTTCCAGAAGCACCTATGTGCCAGTTTCCACCTCAGGAAGCCTCACAGCGGCGACTTGTACATTATAGAGTGGTTTGGTGTGGCTCTGTCACTTAGTTTGGCTGTAATGCACAAAACTATTAAAAGTGACTTTTCTGCGTTTCCCATGTAATTCTGGCTTTTTCTTGTTTCACATGCAATTCTGTGGGACTTTGGTGTTTTTCCACCTAAGTGTGCCGAATGAGCTTCTCAGGCTGAGAAAACAAGCTTTTTCACACAAGCTGCCATTCTCTTCCAGAAGCACCTATGTGCCAGTTTCCACCTCAGGAAGCCTCACAGCGGCGACTTGTACATTATAGAGTGGTTTGGTGTGGCTCTGTCACTTAGTTTGGCTGTAATGCACAAAACTATTAAAAGTGACTTTTCTGCGTTTCCCATGTAATTCTGGCTTTTTCTTGTTTCACATGCAATTCTGTGGGACTTTGGTGTTTTTCCACCTAAGTGTGCCGAATGAGCTTCTCAGGCTGAGAAAACAAGCTTTTTCACACAAGCTGCCATTCTCTTCCAGAAGCACCTATGTGCCAGTTTCCACCTCAGGAAGCCTCACAGCGGCGACTTGTACATTATAGAGTGGTTTGGTGTGGCTCTGTCACTTAGTTTGGCTGTAATGCACAAAACTATTAAAAGTGACTTTTCTGCGTTTCCCATGTAATTCTGGCTTTTTCTTGTTTCACATGCAATTCTGTGGGACTTTGGTGTTTTTCCACCTAAGTGTGCCGAATGAGCTTCTCAGGCTGAGAAAACAAGCTTTTTCACACAAGCTGCCATTCTCTTCCAGAAGCACCTATGTGCCAGTTTCCACCTCAGGAAGCCTCACAGCGGCGACTTGTACATTATAGAGTGGTTTTGGTGTGGCTCTGTCACTTAGTTTGGCTGTAATGCACAAAACTATTAAAAGTGACTTTTCTGCGTTTCCCATGTAATTCTGGCTTTTTCTTGTTTCACATGCAATTCTGTGGGACTTTGGTGTTTTTCCACCTAAGTGTGCCGAATGAGCTTCTCAGGCTGAGAAAACAAGCTTTTTCACACAAGCTGCCATTCTCTTCCAGAAGCACCTATGTGCCAGTTTCCACCTCAGGAAGCCTCACAGCGGCGACTTGTACATTATAGAGTGGTTTGGTGTGGCTCTGTCACTTAGTTTGGCTGTAATGCACAAAACTATTAAAAGTGACTTTTCTGCGTTTCCCATGTAATTCTGGCTTTTTCTTGTTTCACATGCAATTCTGTGGGACTTTGGTGTTTTTCCACCTAAGTGTGCCGAATGAGCTTCTCAGGCTGAGAAAACAAGCTTTTTCACACAAGCTGCCATTCTCTTCCAGAAGCACCTATGTGCCAGTTTCCACCTCAGGAAGCCTCACAGCGGCGACTTGTACATTATAGAGTGGTTTGGTGTGGCTCTGTCACTTAGTTTGGCTGTAATGCACAAAACTATTAAAAGTGACTTTTCTGCGTTTCCCATGTAATTCTGGCTTTTTCTTGTTTCACATGCAATTCTGTGGGACTTTGGTGTTTTTCCACCTAAGTGTGCCGAATGAGCTTCTCAGGCTGAGAAAACAAGCTTTTTCACACAAGCTGCCATTCTCTTCCAGAAGCACCTATGTGCCAGTTTCCACCTCAGGAAGCCTCACAGCGGCGACTTGTACATTATAGAGTGGTTTTGTGTGGCTCTGTCACTTAGTTTGGCTGTAATGCACAAAACTATTAAAAGTGACTTTTCTGCGTTTCCCATGTAATTCTGGCTTTTTCTTGTTTCACATGCAATTCTGTGGGACTTTGGTGTTTTTCCACCTAAGTGTGCCGAATGAGCTTCTCAGGCTGAGAAAACAAGCTTTTTCACACAAGCTGCCATTCTCTTCCAGAAGCACCTATGTGCCAGTTTCCACCTCAGGAAGCCTCACAGCGGCGACTTGTACATTATAGAGTGGTTTGGTGTGGCTCTGTCACTTAGTTTGGCTGTAATGCACAAAACTATTAAAAGTGACTTTTCTGCGTTTCCCATGTAATTCTGGCTTTTTCTTGTTTCACATGCAATTCTGTGGGACTTTGGTGTTTTTCCACCTAAGTGTGCCGAATGAGCTTCTCAGGCTGAGAAAACAAGCTTTTTCACACAAGCTGCCATTCTCTTCCAGAAGCACCTATGTGCCAGTTTCCACCTCAGGAAGCCTCACAGCGGCGAACTTGTACATTATAGAGTGGTTTTGTGTGGCTCTGTCACTTAGTTTGGCTGTAATGCACAAAACTATTAAAAGTGACTTTTCTGCGTTTCCCATGTAATTCTGGCTTTTTCTTGTTTCACATGCAATTCTGTGGGACTTTGGTGTTTTTCCACCTAAGTGTGCCGAATGAGCTTCTCAGGCTGAGAAAACAAGCTTTTTCACACAAGCTGCCATTCTCTTCCAGAAGCACCTATGTGCCAGTTTCCACCTCAGGAAGCCTCACAGCGGCGACTTGTACATTATAGAGTGGTTTTGTGTGGCTCTGTCACTTAGTTTGGCTGTAATGCACAAAACTATTAAAAGTGACTTTTCTGCGTTTCCCATGTAATTCTGGCTTTTTCTTGTTTCACATGCAATTCTGTGGGACTTTGGTGTTTTTCCACCTAAGTGTGCCGAATGAGCTTCTCAGGCTGAGAAAACAAGCTTTTTCACACAAAGCTGCCATTCTCTTCCAGAAGCACCTATGTGCCAGTTTCCACCTCAGGAAGCCTCACAGCGGCGACTTGTACATTATAGAGTGGTTTTGTGTGGCTCTGTCACTTAGTTTGGCTGTAATGCACAAAACTATTAAAAGTGACTTTTCTGCGTTTCCCATGTAATTCTGGCTTTTTCTTGTTTCACATGCAATTCTGTGGGACTTTGGTGTTTTTCCACCTAAGTGTGCCGAATGAGCTTCTCAGGCTGAGAAAACAAGCTTTTTCACACAAGCTGCCATTCTCTTCCAGAAGCACCTATGTGCCAGTTTCCACCTCAGGAAGCCTCACAGCGGCGACTTGTACATTATAGAGTGGTTTTGTGTGGCTCTGTCACTTAGTTTGGCTGTAATGCACAAAACTATTAAAAGTGACTTTTCTGCGTTTCCCATGTAATTCTGGCTTTTTCTTGTTTCACATGCAATTCTGTGGGACTTTGGTGTTTTTCCACCTAAGTGTGCCGAATGAGCTTCTCAGGCTGAGAAAACAAGCTTTTTCACACAAGCTGCCATTCTCTTCCAGAAGCACCTATGTGCCAGTTTCCACCTCAGGAAGCCTCACAGCGGCGACTTGTACATTATAGAGTGGTTTTGGTGTGGCTCTGTCACTTAGTTTGGCTGTAATGCACAAAACTATTAAAAGTGACTTTTCTGCGTTTCCCATGTAATTCTGGCTTTTTCTTGTTTCACATGCAATTCTGTGGGACTTTGGTGTTTTTCCACCTAAGTGTGCCGAATGAGCTTCTCAGGCTGAGAAAACAAGCTTTTTCACACAAGCTGCCATTCTCTTCCAGAAGCACCTATGTGCCAGTTTCCACCTCAGGAAGCCTCACAGCGGCGACTTGTACATTATAGAGTGGTTTTGTGTGGCTCTGTCACTTAGTTTGGCTGTAATGCACAAAACTATTAAAAGTGACTTTTCTGCGTTTCCCATGTAATTCTGGCTTTTTCTTGTTTCACATGCAATTCTGTGGGACTTTGGTGTTTTTCCACCTAAGTGTGCCGAATGAGCTTCTCAGGCTGAGAAAACAAGCTTTTTCACACAAGCTGCCATTCTCTTCCAGAAGCACCTATGTGCCAGTTTCCACCTCAGGAAGCCTCACAGCGGCGACTTGTACATTATAGAGTGGTTTGGTGTGGCTCTGTCACTTAGTTTGGCTGTAATGCACAAAACTATTAAAAGTGACTTTTCTGCGTTTCCCATGTAATTCTGGCTTTTTCTTGTTTCACATGCAATTCTGTGGGACTTTGGTGTTTTTCCACCTAAGTGTGCCGAATGAGCTTCTCAGGCTGAGAAAACAAGCTTTTTCACACAAGCTGCCATTCTCTTCCAGAAGCACCTATGTGCCAGTTTCCACCTCAGGAAGCCTCACAGCGGCGACTTGTACATTATAGAGTGGTTTGGTGTGGCTCTGTCACTTAGTTTGGCTGTAATGCACAAAACTATTAAAAGTGACTTTTCTGCGTTTCCCATGTAATTCTGGCTTTTTCTTGTTTCACATGCAATTCTGTGGGACTTTGGTGTTTTTCCACCTAAGTGTGCCGAATGAGCTTCTCAGGCTGAGAAAACAAGCTTTTTCACACAAGCTGCCATTCTCTTCCAGAAGCACCTATGTGCCAGTTTCCACCTCAGGAAGCCTCACAGCGGCGACTTGTACATTATAGAGTGGTTTTGTGTGGCTCTGTCACTTAGTTTGGCTGTAATGCACAAAACTATTAAAAGTGACTTTTCTGCGTTTCCCATGTAATTCTGGCTTTTTCTTGTTTCACATGCAATTCTGTGGGACTTTGGTGTTTTTCCACCTAAGTGTGCCGAATGAGCTTCTCAGGCTGAGAAAACAAGCTTTTTCACACAAGCTGCCATTCTCTTCCAGAAGCACCTATGTGCCAGTTTCCACCTCAGGAAGCCTCACAGCGGCGACTTGTACATTATAGAGTGGTTTGGTGTGGCTCTGTCACTTAGTTTGGCTGTAATGCACAAAACTATTAAAAGTGACTTTTCTGCGTTTCCCATGTAATTCTGGCTTTTTCTTGTTTCACATGCAATTCTGTGGGACTTTGGTGTTTTTCCACCTAAGTGTGCCGAATGAGCTTCTCAGGCTGAGAAAACAAGCTTTTTCACACAAGCTGCCATTCTCTTCCAGAAGCACCTATGTGCCAGTTTCCACCTCAGGAAGCCTCACAGCGGCGACTTGTACATTATAGAGTGGTTTTGTGTGGCTCTGTCACTTAGTTTGGCTGTAATGCACAAAACTATTAAAAGTGACTTTTCTGCGTTTCCCATGTAATTCTGGCTTTTTCTTGTTTCACATGCAATTCTGTGGGACTTTGGTGTTTTTCCACCTAAGTGTGCCGAATGAGCTTCTCAGGCTGAGAAAACAAGCTTTTTCACACAAGCTGCCATTCTCTTCCAGAAGCACCTATGTGCCAGTTTCCACCTCAGGAAGCCTCACAGCGGCGACTTGTACATTATAGAGTGGTTTGGTGTGGCTCTGTCACTTAGTTTGGCTGTAATGCACAAAACTATTAAAAGTGACTTTTCTGCGTTTCCCATGTAATTCTGGCTTTTTCTTGTTTCACATGCAATTCTGTGGGACTTTGGTGTTTTTCCACCTAAGTGTGCCGAATGAGCTTCTCAGGCTGAGAAAACAAGCTTTTTCACACAAGCTGCCATTCTCTTCCAGAAGCACCTATGTGCCAGTTTCCACCTCAGGAAGCCTCACAGCGGCGACTTGTACATTATAGAGTGGTTTGGTGTGGCTCTGTCACTTAGTTTGGCTGTAATGCACAAAACTATTAAAAGTGACTTTTCTGCGTTTCCCATGTAATTCTGGCTTTTTCTTGTTTCACATGCAATTCTGTGGGACTTTGGTGTTTTTCCACCTAAGTGTGCCGAATGAGCTTCTCAGGCTGAGAAAACAAGCTTTTTCACACAAGCTGCCATTCTCTTCCAGAAGCACCTATGTGCCAGTTTCCACCTCAGGAAGCCTCACAGCGGCGACTTGTACATTATAGAGTGGTTTTGTGTGGCTCTGTCACTTAGTTTGGCTGTAATGCACAAAACTATTAAAAGTGACTTTTCTGCGTTTCCCATGTAATTCTGGCTTTTTCTTGTTTCACATGCAATTCTGTGGGACTTTGGTGTTTTTCCACCTAAGTGTGCCGAATGAGCTTCTCAGGCTGAGAAAACAAGCTTTTTCACACAAGCTGCCATTCTCTTCCAGAAGCACCTATGTGCCAGTTTCCACCTCAGGAAGCCTCACAGCGGCGACTTGTACATTATAGAGTGGTTTGGTGTGGCTCTGTCACTTAGTTTGGCTGTAATGCACAAAACTATTAAAAGTGACTTTTCTGCGTTTCCCATGTAATTCTGGCTTTTTCTTGTTTCACATGCAATTCTGTGGGACTTTGGTGTTTTTCCACCTAAGTGTGCCGAATGAGCTTCTCAGGCTGAGAAAACAAGCTTTTTCACACAAGCTGCCATTCTCTTCCAGAAGCACCTATGTGCCAGTTTCCACCTCAGGAAGCCTCACAGCGGCGACTTGTACATTATAGAGTGGTTTGGTGTGGCTCTGTCACTTAGTTTGGCTGTAATGCACAAAACTATTAAAAGTGACTTTTCTGCGTTTCCCATGTAATTCTGGCTTTTTCTTGTTTCACATGCAATTCTGTGGGACTTTGGTGTTTTTCCACCTAAGTGTGCCGAATGAGCTTCTCAGGCTGAGAAAACAAGCTTTTTCACACAAGCTGCCATTCTCTTCCAGAAGCACCTATGTGCCAGTTTCCACCTCAGGAAGCCTCACAGCGGCGACTTGTACATTATAGAGTGGTTTGGTGTGGCTCTGTCACTTAGTTTGGCTGTAATGCACAAAACTATTAAAAGTGACTTTTCTGCGTTTCCCATGTAATTCTGGCTTTTTCTTGTTTCACATGCAATTCTGTGGGACTTTGGTGTTTTTCCACCTAAGTGTGCCGAATGAGCTTCTCAGGCTGAGAAAACAAGCTTTTTCACACAAGCTGCCATTCTCTTCCAGAAGCACCTATGTGCCAGTTTCCACCTCAGGAAGCCTCACAGCGGCGACTTGTACATTATAGAGTGGTTTGGTGTGGCTCTGTCACTTAGTTTGGCTGTAATGCACAAAACTATTAAAAGTGACTTTTCTGCGTTTCCCATGTAATTCTGGCTTTTTCTTGTTTCACATGCAATTCTGTGGGACTTTGGTGTTTTTCCACCTAAGTGTGCCGAATGAGCTTCTCAGGCTGAGAAAACAAGCTTTTTCACACAAGCTGCCATTCTCTTCCAGAAGCACCTATGTGCCAGTTTCCACCTCAGGAAGCCTCACAGCGGCGACTTGTACATTATAGAGTGGTTTTGGTGTGGCTCTGTCACTTAGTTTGGCTGTAATGCACAAAACTATTAAAAGTGACTTTTCTGCGTTTCCCATGTAATTCTGGCTTTTTCTTGTTTCACATGCAATTCTGTGGGACTTTGGTGTTTTTCCACCTAAGTGTGCCGAATGAGCTTCTCAGGCTGAGAAAACAAGCTTTTTCACACAAGCTGCCATTCTCTTCCAGAAGCACCTATGTGCCAGTTTCCACCTCAGGAAGCCTCACAGCGGCGACTTGTACATTATAGAGTGGTTTGGTGTGGCTCTGTCACTTAGTTTGGCTGTAATGCACAAAACTATTAAAAGTGACTTTTCTGCGTTTCCCATGTAATTCTGGCTTTTTCTTGTTTCACATGCAATTCTGTGGGACTTTGGTGTTTTTCCACCTAAGTGTGCCGAATGAGCTTCTCAGGCTGAGAAAACAAGCTTTTTCACACAAGCTGCCATTCTCTTCCAGAAGCACCTATGTGCCAGTTTCCACCTCAGGAAGCCTCACAGCGGCGACTTGTACATTATAGAGTGGTTTGGTGTGGCTCTGTCACTTAGTTTGGCTGTAATGCACAAAACTATTAAAAGTGACTTTTCTGCGTTTCCCATGTAATTCTGGCTTTTTCTTGTTTCACATGCAATTCTGTGGGACTTTGGTGTTTTTCCACCTAAGTGTGCCGAATGAGCTTCTCAGGCTGAGAAAACAAGCTTTTTCACACAAGCTGCCATTCTCTTCCAGAAGCACCTATGTGCCAGTTTCCACCTCAGGAAGCCTCACAGCGGCGACTTGTACATTATAGAGTGGTTTGGTGTGGCTCTGTCACTTAGTTTGGCTGTAATGCACAAAACTATTAAAAGTGACTTTTCTGCGTTTCCCATGTAATTCTGGCTTTTTCTTGTTTCACATGCAATTCTGTGGGACTTTGGTGTTTTTCCACCTAAGTGTGCCGAATGAGCTTCTCAGGCTGAGAAAACAAGCTTTTTCACACAAGCTGCCATTCTCTTCCAGAAGCACCTATGTGCCAGTTTCCACCTCAGGAAGCCTCACAGCGGCGACTTGTACATTATAGAGTGGTTTGGTGTGGCTCTGTCACTTAGTTTGGCTGTAATGCACAAAACTATTAAAAGTGACTTTTCTGCGTTTCCCATGTAATTCTGGCTTTTTCTTGTTTCACATGCAATTCTGTGGGACTTTGGTGTTTTTTTCCACCTAAGTGTGCCGAATGAGCTTCTCAGGCTGAGAAAACAAGCTTTTTCACACAAGCTGCCATTCTCTTCCAGAAGCACCTATGTGCCAGTTTCCACCTCAGGAAGCCTCACAGCGGCGACTTGTACATTATAGAGTGGTTTGGTGTGGCTCTGTCACTTAGTTTGGCTGTAATGCACAAAACTATTAAAAGTGACTTTTCTGCGTTTCCCATGTAATTCTGGCTTTTTCTTGTTTCACATGCATTTTTGTGGGACTTTGGTGTTTTTCCACCTAAGTGTGCCGAATGAGCTTCTCAGGCTGAGAAAACAAGCTTTTTCACACAAGCTGCCATTCTCTTCCAGAAGAACCTATGTGCCAGTTTCCACCTCAGGAAGCCTCACAGCGGCGACTTGTACATTATAGAGTGGATTTGTGTGGCTCTGTTACTTGGATTTGGCTGTAATGCACAAAACTATTAAAAGTGACTTTTCTGCGTTTCCCATGTAATTCTGGCTTTTTCTTGTTTCACATGCAATTCTGTGGGACTTTGGTGTTTTTCCACCTAAGTGTTCCGAATGAGCTTCTCAGGCTGAGAAAACAAGCTTTTTCACACAAGCTGCCATTCTCTTCCAGAAGCACATATGTGCCAGTTTCCACCTCAGGAAGCCTCACAGCGGCGACTTGTACATTATAGAGTGGTTTGGTGTGGCTCTGTCACTTAGTTTGGCTGTAATGCACAAAACTATTAAAAGTGACTTTTCTGCGTTTCCCATGTAATTCTGGCTTTTTCTTGTTTCACATGCATTTTTGTGGGACTTTGGTGTTTTTCCACCTAAGTGTGCCGAATGAGCTTCTCAGGCTGAGAAAACAAGCTTTTTCACACAAGCTGCCATTCTCTTCCAGAAGAACCTATGTGCCAGTTTCCACCTCAGGAAGCCTCACAGCGGCGACTTGTACATTATGAAATTAGTTTGTGTGGCTCTGTTACTTAGTTTGGCTGTAATGCACAAAACTATTAAAAGTGACTTTTCTGCGTTTTCATGTAATTCTGGCTTTTCTTGTTTCACATGCAATTCTGTGGGACTTTGGTGTTTTTTTCCACCTAAGTGTTCCGAATAGGCTTCTCAGGCTGAGAAAACAAGCTTTTCCACACAAGCTGCCATTCTCTTCCAGAAGCACCTATGTACTTGATTTCCACCTCAGGAAGCCTCACAGCGGAGACTTGTACATTATAGAGTGGTTTTGTGTGGCTCTATCCCTTAGTTTGGCTGTAATGCACAAAACTATTAAAAGTGACATCTCCGCATTTCCCCTTGTAATTCTGGCTTTTTCTTGTTTCACATGCATTTTTGTGGGACTTTGGTGTTTTTCCACCTAAGTGTGCAGAGTGAGGTTCTCAGGCTGAGAAAACAAGCTTTTTCACACAAGCTGCCATTCTCTTCCAGAAGAACCTATGTGCCCAGTTTCCACACCTCAGGAAGCCTCACAGCGGCGACTTGTACATTATAGAGTGGATTTGTGTGGCTCTGTTACTTGAGTTTGGCTGTAATGCACAAACTATTAAAAGTGACTTTTCTGCGTTTCCCATGTAATTCTGGCTTTTTCTTGTTTCACATGCAATTCTGTGGGACTTTGGTGTTTTTCCACCTAAGTGTGCCGAATGAGCTTCTCAGGCTGAGAAAACAAAGCTTTTTCACACAAGCTGCCATTCTCTTCCAGAAGCACCTATGTACCGATTTCCACCTCGGAAGCCTCACAGGCGGCGACTTGTACATTATAAGAGTGGATTTGTGTGGCTCTGTTACTTAGTTTGGCTGTAATGCACAAAACTATTAAAGTGACTTTTCTGCGTTTCCCATGTAATTCTGGCTTTTTCTTGTTTCACATGCAATTCTGTGGGACTTTGGTGTTTTTCCACCTAAGTGTGCCGAATAGGCTTCTCAGGCTGAGAAAACAAGCTTTTACACACAAGCTGCCATTCTCTTCCAGAAGCACCTATGTACCAGTTTCCACCTCAGGAAGCCTCTGAGGCGGCGACTTGTACATTATAGAGTGGTTTGGTGTGGCTCTGTCCCTTAGTTTAGCTGTAATGCACAAAAACTATTAAAGTGACTTTTCTGCGTTTCCCATGTAATTCTGGCTTTTTCTTGTTTCACATGCACTTTTGTGGGACTTTGAATTGTTTCACACCTAAGTGTGCCGAATGAGCTTCTCAGGCTGAGAAAACAAGCTTTTTCACACAAGCTGCCATTCTCTTCCAGAAGAACCTATGTGCCAGTTTTCACCTCAGGAAGCCTCAAGGTGGCGACTTGTACATTATAGAGTGGATTTGTGTGGCTCTGTTACTTAGTTTGGCTGTAATGCACAAAACTATTAAAAGTGACTTTTCTGCACGTTTCCCATGTAATTCTGGCTTTTTCTTGTTTCACATGCAATTCTGTGGGACTTTGGTGTTTTTCCACCTAAGTGTTCCCAAAGAACTTCTCAGGCTGAGAAAACAAGCTTTTACTCAAAAGCTGCCATTCTCTTCCAGAAGCACCTATGTGCCAGTTTCCACCTCAGGAAGCCTCACAGCGGCGACTTGTACATTATAGAGAGTGGATTTGTGTGGCTCTGTCCCTTATGGTTTGGCTGTAATGCACAAAACTATTAAAAGTGACTTTACTGCGTTTCCCCATGTAATTCTGGCTTTTTGTTGTTTCACATGCAATTCTGTGGGACTTTGGTGTTTTTCCACCTAAGTGTGCCAGAATGAGCTTCTCAGGCTGAGAAAACAAGCTTTTTCACACAAGCTGCCATTCTCTCCCAGAAGCACCTATGTGCCAGTTTCCACCTCAGGAAGCCTCACAGCGGCCATTTGTACATTATAGAGTGGTTTGGTGTGGCTCTGTCACTTAGTTTGGCTGTAATGCAGAAAACTAGGAAAAGTGACTTTACTGCGTTTCCCATGTAATTCTGGCTTTTTTGTTTCACATGCAATTCTGTGGGACTTTGGTGTTTTTCCACCTAAGTGTGCCGAATGGGCTTCTCAGGCTGAAGAAACAAGCTTTTTCACACAAGCTGCCATTCTCTTCCAGACGCACCTATGTGCCAGTTTCCACCTCAGGAAGCCTCACAGGCGGCGACTTGTACATTATAGAGTGGTTTGGTGTGGCTCTCTCACTTAATTTGGCTGTAATGCACAAAACTATTAAAGTGACTTTTCTGCGTTTCCCATGTAATTCCTGGCTTTTTCTTGTTTCACATGCAATTCTGTGGGACTTTGGTGTTTTTCCACCTAAGTGTGCCGAATGAGCTTCTCAGGCTGAAAAAACAAGCTTTTTCACACAAGCTGCCATTCTCTTCCAGAAGCACCTATGTGCCAGTTTCCACCTCAGGGAAGCCTCACAGCGGAGACTTGTACATTATAGAGTGGTTTTGAGTGGCTCTGTCACTTAGTTTTAGCTGTAATGCACAAAACTATTAGGAAGTGACTTTACTGCGTTTCCCCATGTAATTCTGGCTTTTTCTTGTTTCAAATGCATTTTTGTGGGACTTTGGTGTTTTTTTCCACCTATAAGTGTGCCGAATGAGCTTCTCAGGCTGAGAAAACAACTTTTTCACACAAGCTGCCATTCTCTTCCAGAAGCACCTATGTGCCAGTTTCCACCTCAGGAAGCCTCACAGCGGCGACTTGTACATTATAGGGTGGATTTGTGTGGCTCTGTTACTTGGTTTGGCTGTAATGCACAAAACTATTAGAAGTGACTTTTCTGCGTTTTCCCATGTAATTCTGGCTTTTTCTTGTTTCACATGCAATTCTGTGGGACTTTGAAAATTTTCCACCTAGGAGTGTTCCGAATGAGCTTCTCAGGCTGAGAAAACAAGCTTTTTTCACACAAGCTGCCATTCTCTTCCAGAAGCACCTATGTGCCAGTTTCCACCTCAGGAAGCCTCACAGCGGCGACTTGTACATTATAAGAGGTGGATTTGAGTGGCTCTGTTACTTAGTTTGGCTGTAATGCACAAAACTATTAAAAGTGACTTTTCTCCGTTTCCCATGTAATTCTGGCTTTTTCTTGTTTCACATGCAATTCTGTGGGACTTTGGTGTTTTTTCCACCTAAGTGTTCCGAATGAGCTTCTCAGGCTGAGAAAACAAGCTTTTTCACAAAGCTGCCATTCTCTTCCAGAAGCACATATGTGCCAGTTTCCACCTCAGAAAGCCTCACAGCGGCGACTTGTACATTATAGAGTGGTTTGGTGTGGCTCTGTCACTTAGTTTGGCTGTAATGCACAAAACTATTAAAAGTGACTTTTCTGCGTTTCCCATGTAATTCTGGCTTTTTCTTGTTTCACATGCATTTTTGTGGGACTTTGGTGTTTTTCCACCTAAGTGTGCCGAATGAGCTTCTCAGGCTGAGAAAACAAGCTTTTTCACACAAGCTGCCATTCTCTTCCAGAAGAACCTATGTGCCAGTTTCCACCTCCAGGAAGCCTCACAGCGGCGACTTGTACATTATAAAGAATTAGTTTGTGTGGCTCTGTTACTTAGTTTGGCTGTAATGCACAAAACTATTAAAAGTGACTTTTCTGCGTTTCCCATGTAATTCTGGCTTTTTCTTGTTTCACATGCAATTCTGTGGGACTTTGGTGTTTTTCCACCTAAGTGTTCCGAATGAGCTTCTCAGGCTGAGAAAACAAGCTTTTTCACACAAGCTGCCATTCTCTTCCAGAAGCACCTATGTGCCAGTTTCCACCTCAGGAAGCCTCACAGCGGAGACTTGTACATTATAGAGTGGTTTTGTGTGGCTCTGTCACTTAGTTTGGCTGTAATGCACAAAACTATTAAAAGTGACTTTTCTGCGTTTCCCATGTAATTCTGGCTTTTTCTTGTTTCACATGTGCAATTCTGTGGGACTTTGGTGTTTTTCCACCTAAGTGTGCCGGAATGAGCTTCTCAGGCTGAGAAAACAAGCTTTTTCACACCTGGCTGCCATTCTCTTCCAGAAGCACCTATGTGCCAGTTTCCACCTCAGGAAGCCTCACAAGCAGGCGACTTGTACATTATAGAGTGTAGTTTGGTGTGGCTCTGTCACTTAGTTTGGCTGTAATGCACAAAACTATTAAAGTGACTTTTCTCCGTTACCCATGTAATTTCTGGCTTTTTCTTGTTTCAATTGCATTTTTGTGGGACTTTGGTGTTTTTCCACCTAAGTGTGCCGAATAGGCTTCTCAGGCTGAGAAAACAAGCTTTTTCACACAAGCTGCCATTCTCTTCCAGAAGAACCTATGTGCCAGTTTTCACCTCAGGAAGCCTCACAGTGGCGACTTGTACATTATAGAGTGGATTTGTGTGGCTCTGTTACTTAGTTTGGCTGTAATGCACAAAACTATTAAAAGTGACTTTTCTGCGTTTCCCATGTAATTCTGGCTTTTTCTTGTTTCACATGCAATTCTGTGGGACTTTGGTGTTTTTCCACCTAAGTGTTCCGAATGAGCTTCTCAGGCTGAGAAAACAAGCTTTTTCACACAAGCTGCCATTCTCTTCCAGAAGCACATATGTGCCAGTTTCCACCTCAGGAAGCCTCACAGCGGCGACTTGTACATTATAGAGTGGTTTGGTGTGGCTCTGTCACTTAGTTTGGCTGTAATGCACAAAACTATTAAAAGTGACTTTTCACTGCGTTTCCCATGTAATTCTGGCTTTTTCTTGTTTCACATGCATTTTTGTGGGACTTTGGTGTTTTTCCACCTAAGTGTGCCGAATGAGCTTCTCAGGCTGCTGAAGAAAACAAGCTTTTTCACACAAGCTGCCATTCTCTTCCAGAAGAACCTATGTATGAATTTCCACCTCCAGAAGCCTCACAGGCGGCGACTTGTACATTATAGAGTGGTTTTGTGTGGCTCCGTCACTTAGTTTGGCTGTAATGCACAAAAACTATTAAAAGTGACTTTTCTACTTGTTTCCCATGTAATTCTGGCTTTTTCTTGTTTCACATGCAATTCTGTGGGACTTTGGTGTTTTTCCACCTAAGTGTTCCGAATGAGCTTCTCAGGCTGAAAACAAGCTTTTTCACACAAGCTGCCATTCTCTTCCAGAAGCACCTATGTGCCAGTTTCCCGCCTCAGAAGCCTCACAGCGGCGACTTGTACATTATAGAGTGGTTTTGTGTGGCTCCGTCACTTGGTTTGGCTGTGGTGCAAACTATTAAAAGTGACTTTTCTGCGTTTTCCATGTAATTCTGGCTTTTTCTTGTTTCACATGCAATTCTGTGGGTTTTTTGGTGTTTTTCCACCTAAGTGTGCCGAATGAACTTCTCGAGGCTGAAAAAACAAGCTTTTTCACACAAGCTGCCATTCTCTTCCAGAAGCACCTATGTGCCAGTTTCCACCTCAGGAAGCCTCACAGGCGGCGACTTGTACATTATAGAGTGGATTTGTGTGGCTCTGTCCACTTAGTTTGGCTGTAATGCACAAAACTATTAAAAAGTGACTTTTCTACGTTTCCCATGTAATTCTGGCTTTCCTTGTTTCACATGCAATTCTGTGGGACTTTGGTGTTTTTCCACCTAAGTGTGCCGAATGAGCTTCTCAGGCTGAGAAAACAAGCTTTTACACACAAAGCTGCCATTCTCTTCCAGAAGCACCTATGTGCCAGTTTCCAACTCAGGAAGCCTCTGACGGCGACTTGTATATTATAGAGTGGTTTTGGTGTGGCTCTGTCCACTTAGTTTAGCTGTAATGCACAAAACTATTAAAAGTGACTTTTCTGCGTTTCCCATGTAATTCTGGCTTTTTCTTGTTTTTTTCACATGCAATTCTGTGGGACTTTGGTGTTTTTCCACCTAAATTGTGCGAATGAAACTTCTCAGGCTGAGAAAACAAGCTTTTTCACACAAACTGCCATTCTCTTCCAGAAGCACCTATGTGCCAGTTTCCACCTCAGGAAGCCTCACAGCGATTACTTGTACATTATAGAGGTGGATTTGTGTGGCTCTGTTACTTAGTTTAGCTGTAATGCACAAAACTATTAAAAGTGACTTTTCTGCGTTTCCCATGTAATTCTGACTTTTTCTTGTTTCACATGCAATTCTATTGGGACTTTGGTGTTTTTCCACCTAAGTGTGCCGAATGAGCTTCTCAGGCTGAGAAAACAAGCTTTTTCACACAAGCTGCCATTCTCTTCCAGAAGCACCTATGTGCCAGTTTCCACCTCAGGAAGCCTCACGGCGGCGACTTTGTACATTATAGAGTGGTTTGGTGTGGCTCTGTCACTTGGTTTGGCTGTAATGCAAAAAACTATTAAAGTGACTTTTCTGCGTTTCCCATGTAATTCTGGCTTTTTCTTGTTTCACATGCATTTTTGTGGGACTTTGGTGTTTTTCCACCTAAGTGTGCCGAATGAGCTTCTCAGGCTGAGAAAACAAGCTTTTTCACACAAGCTGCCATTCTCTTCCAGAAGAACCTATGTGCCAGTTTTCACCTCAGGAAGCCTCACAGTGGCGACTTGTACATTATAGAGTGGATTTGTGTGGCTCTGTTACTTAGTTTGGCTGTAATGCACAAAACTATTAAAGTGACTTTTCTACATTTGATTTGCCATTCTGGCTTTCTCTTGTTTCACATGCAATTCTGTGGGACTTTGGTGTTTTTCCACCTAAGTGTTCCGAATGAGCTTCTCAGGCTGAGAAAACAAGCTTTTCCACCCTGAAAGCTGCCATTCTCTTCCAGAAGCACCTATGTGCCAGTTTCCACCTCAGGAAGCCTCACAGCGGCGACTTGTACATTATAGAGTGGTTTGGTGTGGCTCTCTCTCATAGATTTGGCTGTAATGCACAAAACTATTAAAAGTGACTTTTCTGCGTTCCCCATGTAATTCTGGCTTTTTCTTGTTTCAATTGCAATTCTGTGGGACTTTGGTGTTTTTCAGAATTCGCCGCTGTGAGGAAGCTTCCTGAGGTGGAAACTGGCACATAGGTGCTTGTCTGGAAGAGAATGGCAGCTTGTGTGAAAAAGCTTTGTTTCTCCAGCCTGAGAAGCTCATTCGGCACACTTAGGTGGAAAAGCACTGAAGTCACAGAGAATTGCATGAAACAAGAAAAGCCACAGGTACATGGGAAACGCAGAAAAGTCACTTTAATGGTTTATTGCGATACAACCAAACTTAGGTGATCTGTTACTCTTCCCTTTTATAATCGTACGGAAGTCGCAATTGTTTTTTTTCCTGAAAACTGGCACATGGAGGAAAGAGAGCTCGGCGGCTTAATGTTCATTGTTTGTTTTTCTCGGCCCTTTCAGCTCATTCATTACGCCCAGGTGGAAAAGCACCAATCCGCAATTGCATGTGAAAAACAGAAAAGCCAGAGTAAAAAAGAAGCATCAACATTCACTTTTAATGGTTTTGTGCATTACAGCAGGCAATTGACGACCACATAACTCAGCATGATGGCTACGAAGTACCGTGTTTGGTGGAAACTGTTTCTGGAGAAGAATGGCAACTGATGAAAAGCTTTTCGGCCTGAAAACTCATTATTTTTATAGGTGGAAAGTAGATCCCGCAGAGCATGTGAAAAGCCCAATGGGGCGCGGAAAATCGCTTTTGGCGTGCATTGTAAAGCTTAAGTGACAGTACATAACACCGCTCTGTCTGAAGTCGCCGTATAACAGGGTGAAGGCTGGCACGCCAGTGCTTCTGGAAGAAGAATGGCAGCGTATTGAAAACATTTTCGACGCGAAGCTCGTTGGTACATAGGATTGAAAAGGCTTGCCAGAATCTAACTACGTAATGAGTAACGAAAGCCAGATTTTATGGGAAAATAAACATGGTTTTGTGCATTGGCACCAAACTAAGTGACAGGCACGCGTGTACTCTATATTGAGTACGAGTACGCTTGTATCTTTCCTGAGGTGGAAGCTTTGGCATACGTGATGGCGTCATTGCGACACCTTAGTGGAAAAGCGCAAAAATCCACTGGGAGTACTGGCAGAAAAGAAAATTATCAGAGGAAGGCTTTTGAAAGTCACTTTTAATGGTTGTGCATTTAATATGATGAACACCAGGCCATACATAATACGAGTCGCCGCTGTGGTGGAAACTGTCGGGTAACCTGCCAGACTGTGTGAGAAAACTCTTTCTCGGCCTGTCGTGTTTACGCACCCAGGTGGAAGTAAAGTCCACGGAATACGTAATTATGGGAAACGCGGAAGCTGGTTTTGTGTGTGACAGGCCACGCCAGGCCATCTATAACGCGAGTCGCCGCTTCGTGCTGAGACGAAACTACGGCGCATATACCGGAGAGAGACCGGCTTTGACCTGTCATTAATTTTGCCAGATGAAGACACCAAGTCCACAGAATACATGTGAGAGGAGCAAGAAAAAGCAGAATTATGGGAAAAAGATCACTTTTAATAGTTTTGTGCATTACAAAAAACTAAGTGACAGGCCACACAAATCATACATGATGGCCTGAAATTAAGCCGCCTTGTGAGGCTCACAGGTGGGGCTGGCACATGGGTGGCTTTCTCGGAGAGAATGGCGCTTGTATTGAAAGCTGTTTTCTCAGCCTGACAGAGCTCATTCGCACCTTAGTTGGAAAGAACACAATCATTTTTTTTTTTTTTTAAAAAAAAAGCCCAAAATAATAGGAAAAATTTTTTTTATACTAGTTTTTGTGCATTACAACAAACTAAGTGACAGAAACGACAAAGTTCCTTCTACATGATATTACGAGTGCGCTAATGAACTCACAGTGAAACGGCACATGGAGAATGGCGGCGCTGTGAAACTGTTTTCTTCATTCCTTGTGGAAAACACAAAGTGACATGTGAGCAGAAAGCCAGGCCAGAAGCATAATCACAACAGTTTGTGCATTACAGCATAGGTAGTGACAGAGCCACACATAATGACAGGGTAAGCACTGTGAACTCACGGAACTGCTCTGGAAGAGGTGGCGACTAACTCAGCCTGAACAGGTGAGCGGAAATCCACAAATTGCATCAAGTAGAAAGCATGGGAAAAGTCACTTTTAATATTTGTGCATTACAACCGTGGTATTTTACCCTTCACTCTATGATAACACAAGTCGCCGCTAATGGTACAGTGAAGTAACAGGTCCTTCTGGAAAGGGCGGCAGCTGTGTGAAACTGTTACCTGAAAATCATTCGGTACGGTGGAAAAACAAATCCACAAGCTACGTAATAATAGTAGGGTAACCTGGAAATCGCTGTGGTGCGTGCGTGGCAGGCTGTGAGCAGGCGCCATTCCGCCATGATGACGAGTCGCCGGTGGTGGGTGAGCTGGCATAGGCTCTGGAGGAATGAGCGGCTATTATTGAAAAACATTCAGCCTGGTGTGGTACAAGTGAAGAAGCGCCAAGTCCGCAGGTACGTGTGAACAAGAAAGCGGGATGCAGCGGGAAGCGCGCGAGTCGCTTGTGGTTTTGTGCGTTAGGTGCACGCGAACCATCACCATGTTCCTGAGTGGCGGCAATGACTCACGGGTGAGCTGGCATGGGCAATATGAGATGGCGGCGATATCTCTGCTGAAACCGTTCGACGCAGATTGAGACATGATCCCCGCGAAAACCGTGAAGAGCCGGAAATTATGGAAAAGCAAGTAGTTTTGTGCATTAACAAACTATGACTGCAAACCACTCTATAATGTACAATTAACAACTAATGAACAAGTGAAACTGCACGCGTACTTCTGGAAAGAAAACTGTATTAACTGTTCACAAGCCATTTTGCTGGGTGGAAAAACGGAAGTCCGCAAGTATGTGTGGCAGGTACATGGGAAACGCGAAAGTCGCTTTATGGTTTGTGCATTGCAACCAGAATATATGATGTACGAGTGTGCCAGCTGTGGCGAGTCTGGTGAAGGCAGCGCATAGATGTCTGGAGAGAATGGCGGCGCTACTTCTATGACGCAATCGTGGGCAGAACGCAAATCCTGAAACCCGTGAATGAAAGCCAGAATTGTGAGGCTTGTGTAGGCAGGGTGACAATACACATAATATTGAGTGCCAGCTGTCATAGATTCTGGAAGAGAATGGCGGCTTTGTGAAAATAGCCCAGTTTTGCCCAGGTGGAAAAACATGTGTAAAGCCAGAATGACACTATCACTTTGTGGTTTTGTGCATTACACAGGCTAGGTGACAGAGCCACACCGTCCACTTCTATAATGTACAAGTCGCAACTAATGAAAGATGTTATATCTGGAAGAGAATGACGCTTGTGATAACTCTCAGCCTGGCTGCAGTTGAAAACGCAGAGTCAGAGCTACGTGAACAACAAAAAGCCAGGGTTATAAGCAGTCACTTTTAATAGTTTATTTTTATGGAAACTAAGTGACAGGCACCTGCTACATGTGATCGTAGTATTAACTCCTGAGATTGAAACTGGCATAGTAACTTTCTGAAGAAGAATGGCGGCAATTAACTGTTTTCTCGAGCGCAAATAAACCGTACTATGGAAAAACACCAGAGTATCTGCAATTTACATGTGAAAAGCTAAGAAAACCAGAGTATGGAAAGCGCTGAAAGATCGCTTTATGGTTTGTGCAACAAACTAGGCAGGCACACCAACCATATAGTGTACAGAGTAAACCGCTGTGAAACTCCTGGTAACATAGTGCTTTCTGGAGAGAATGGCGCTTGTATTGAAAAACCTTTCAGCCTGAAGGCTCATTGGGCACACTTGGGTGGAAGCGCGAGATCCACAGAGGCTGCGTAGTAAGCCAGTACAATGAAAGTCACTTTAATAGTTTTGTGCATTACAACAATGACAGGCACACAAATCATACATAATGTACGAGTGCGTAATGAAGCTCTGAGTGAAACTGGCGGATAGGCTTCTGGAGGAGATGGCGGCGTGTAAAACTGTTTAACACGATGCTCATTGACGCACCAAGTGGGAAGTGACAAGCCGAAGTAATGGGAAATGAAAATCACTTTTTAATAGTTTGTGCATTACAGCCAAAACACTCTATAATAATACAAGTAATATAATGAACTCGGAGGCGAAAACTGGCGCATAGAATAACTTTCTGGAAGAAGATGGCGGCTATGTGAAGCTGTTTTCTCAGCCTGAAAACTCATTATTTTTATGATGGAAAAACGCAAAGTGTCAATACGTAATGATAAAAATAGTATGGGAAAGCGTCACTTTAATCAGTTTTGTGCGGTAACCAGGCTAAGTGACAGGCACGCCAATTCATCTATGATACGCAGTCGCCGCTGTGAAACTCCTAGTGAAACATCGTGCAGAAGAATGGCAGCAATGATAACATTTTCTCAGCCTGAAGGCTCATTAGGCTTTTGCCAAGTGGAAAACAAGAGTCAGTACCATGTGTAACCAAATTATGAAACTTATCACTTTTAATAGTTTTGTGCATTACAACCAAACAGGCAGGCCACGCCAAACCCTTCTATGATGTACAGGTCGCCACCTGTGTGGTGAGCATAGGTGCTTCTGAACTGTGAAAAACTCTCAGCCTGAGGCTCATTGGAAAACAAGAACACAGGCGTGTGAGTGAAAACCATGTGGCAGAGAATCACTTTTAATAGTTTGTGCATTACAACTAGGCACTAGGTGACGAGAGCCCGCCAAACCGCTCGCCAACGCGAGTCGCCAGCTGTGAAGGCTGGCATGACAACGAATATTGAAAGCTTCTCGGCCTGGCGTCGTCGTATGCTAGGTGGAAGAGGCACCAAGTCCACTAGCCATGTGCTAGCCAGAGTCACTGTAGTTTTGTGCATTACAGCAAACTAGACAGAAACCACCTGCTACTGTAGTGTACAAGCGCTGTGAATACGAGGTGAAACTGGCACGCCAGTGCTTCTGGAGAGCTTTGTGTGAAAGCTTGTTTTCCGGCACGCGAGAATCCGCGAAGTACGAGCAGAAAGCCAGAGTATGAAATCGCTTATCAGTTTTGTGCATTACAGCCGACCAAGTGACCGGAGCCACGCAACCGCTATAATGTACGAGTCGCCGTAATAACCTTTAAATTGAAACTGGCACATCATCTTCTGGAAGAATGGCAGCTATTGAAAGAAGCCTGAAAACTCGTGCGTACGCCAGGTGGAAAACATAGGCATGTGAAAACAACCAAAATTGAGGCTTGGCTTTTGTGCATTACAGCCACTAAGTGACGAGCCGCAAACCACTCTATGATATTACAGTCGCCGCTGTAACTGAGACGGCATAGATGCTTCTGGAGAGAATGGCGGCTTTATGTGAAACTCAGCCTGAAGGCTCATTGAACGCTTGGAGCACCGAAGTCCCGGAGATGCACATGTGAGAACGGAAAACCAGATATGTGAGCGCGAAGAATCACTTTTAATAGTTTGTGCATTACAGCAAACTTTAAGTGACGAACAAAACCGCTCTATATAATAACGAGTAAACACTTCAACGAAACTGTGCACATAGTGCACCTCTCGAACTTTATTAAAACTCTCGTGAGACTTGCCAGATGGAAGAAACACCAGTCCACGAAGGCTGCATGTGAAAAGCCAAATTATGGAAGCAAAAGTACTTTGTGCATTTAACAGAGCCACAATACTTTCTATGTCAACAAAGTCGCCCGCTGTGAACTCCTGAGCTTGTTTTATGGGTAATATGGAAGAATGACGGCTTACTATGTGGCTTTGTTTTCAGCCTGAGGAAATCATTGAGCACGCGGTGGAAGAAAAGTACCAAATCCCAGCAAGAAAACCCGGGAATGGGAAACTGAAAATCGCCTGGTTTGTGCATTACAGCAGGCAAGTGGTGAGCACGCAAACCATACGGGTGTACGAGTGCGCAAGCTGTGACACTGGGTGGAACTAACGCATGGCTCTGGAGAGATGGCGGCTTTATTATTGAAACTGTTTTCGGCCTGAGGAGCATTAGACAGCAGCAACGCAAGTCCCACGCGCGTGTGATGAAGCCGGAATTACAATGTGGCGCTGGAAAGTCACAATGGTTTTTGTGCATTACAACCAGGCTGACAGACCATACATAATGTACGAGTCACCGCTCTGAGGTAGATGGCGCATGGAAATGCTTTCTGAGACTTGTGATGAAACTGTTTTCTCGGCCGCGAGCTCGTCGACATGCTAGGTGGAAAACGCGAGTCCACCGGAAGCGCGAAACAGAAAGCCGGAATGTGGAAGCTTTAGAAGAATAAACATAGTTTGTGCATTACAAACTAAGTGACGAGCCGCAGGCCGCTACGTTACGAGTGGCGGCGCAATGCTGAAGATTGGAAACTGGCACGTAGGTCTTCTGGAAGTAAACGTGACGTTTTCTGCGCGGAAATGCGACGCTGATGGAAAAACGCCAGAATCTGCAGTAGCTGAAAAAGCGGAAATTCAGGAAGCGAACGCTGGTTTTGTTACGGCAGAGCTTAGAGGCACATATTTCCTTCTATAATGGCAGGGGGTCGCCGCTGTGGCGTGCGCCGTGGAAAATTGGCGGCTGTATTGAAAAGCTGTTTTCTCAGCCTGAAGGCTCATTCGGCGGAAAACACCAAATCCACAGACTGCAGCTGAAAAGCCAGGGTACATGGGAAGCGCAGAAAGTCGCTTTTTAATGGTTTGTGCGCAGCAAACTAAGTGACAGGCACGCAGAACCATACTATGATAATACGGAAATTAAGCGGCTTCCTGGTGAAACTGTACATAGATAACTGGAAAGTGGCGGCTTGTGATAAGCCTGAAGCTCATTCGTACACTTTAGGTGGAAAAACACGCAAGCCTGAAAGCCAAGTATGAAACACTGAAAATTTTTAATAGTTTTGTGCATTGCAGCAAACTAAGTGACAGAACATAAATCTATATTTTAGTCGCCGCTTCTGAAGATGAAGGCATATTGCTCTGGAAGAGAATGGCGGCTGTGTGAAAAGCTGTTTTTCTCGGCCTGAAACTCATTGAACACGCAGGTTGATTCAACCAAGATCCCACGAAATTACATGTGAGCAAACCGAAACCGGCGCAGAAAGATCACTTTGCTAGTTTTGTGCATTACAGCCAGGCCTAAGTGACGGAGAACCACGCAAATCCCTTTATGATGTACGAGTATAACGGAGTGGAAACTGGACTAGCATATGCAGATGGCGGCGTGATGAAGAAGCTTGTTTCTCGGCTACCAGCGTTGTCGCCCAGGTTGGAAAGTACAGGCGTGAGAACAACCCGGAATTTATGGGAAGCATGGCCTTTTGGTTTTGTGCATTACAGCAAACTAAGTGACAGGCATAATGCCCTGAGTGCCCGGCTATCCTGATTGAAAATGGCGCATAAATTTCATGGAAGGGAGAAATGGCGCTTGTGTGAAAAACATTTTCTCAGCCTGGCAACTAAAAAAAAAAAAAGGTGGAAAGACACCAAAGTCACAGAGGCATGTGTGGAAGCCCAGGACCATGGAGGCTGCAGAAAATTTAATGGTTTTTGTGCATTACAACATCAGGCGCTAAGTGACAGGCCCTTAGGCTAACTCACTGATGTACGAATTAAACAGCGTGTGGGCTTCCTGTGGGTGGAAACTGGCACATAAATAACTCACTGGAAAGGAATGGCGGCTTGTATTGAGAAAAATGTTTTTATAATACGAGCTCATTATTTGCTAGTGGAAAAATATAAGAATTCCTGAAGTGCATGTGTGAAAACCAGGTATGGAAGCTTTCAGAAAGAAGTCACTCAGTAGCAGAGCCACGCCAAACCGCTCTATGATGTACGAGTCGCCAGCGTAACCTCCTGGCGTGAAACTGGCACATGGAACTCTGGAAAATGGCGCTAATATTGAAGCTTCGGCCTGAGGCTCATTAGTACGCGGAATGGAAGCGCCAGTATCCCCGCGGGGTGCATGTGAAGAAACGGAGATTGCAATGAGCGCTGAAAGTCGCTTTTGTAGTTTGTGCGTTACAACGAAACAAGTGACAGACCACGCCAGACCATGCATGATGGCGGAATTGGCAGCTGTGAACTCACTGAAGTGAAACTGGCATAGGTAATCTGGAGGAAGAATGCGGCTTTAATATTGAGAAAGAAAGCGTTCTCGGCCTGAGAAGCTCATTGAACTTGCCAGGTGGAAAACGCGAGTCCCGCGAGCCCGTGTAAAGCCAGGGTATGGAAGCGCTGAAGATAAACTATAGTTTTGTGCGTACGGCATAACTAAGTGACGGAGCCGCGCGGAAATCACGCGCGAGGTGGAACTGTACATGAACAAGCTGCTGAAGAGATGGCGGCAATGATGAGAAACTGTTTTTCTCGGCCTGAAGCTCATTGGCTACGCCGTGGAAGAACGCCAGTCCACACAGGCTTACGTATTGAGCAACAAAGCCCGGAATTATGGAAGCATGAAAAGGAATCGCAATGGTTTGTGCATTTAAAACCAGGCAAGTGACGGAGCCATTTAAATTATACATGATCTTTTTTGAAGTCGCCGCTCTTATTTCTGAGGTGAAACTGGCACATATGCCACGGAGAATGGCGGCATGTTATGAAAAGCTTGTTTCTCAGCACAAGGCTTTCATTCAGCACGCTAGGTGGAAAACACCAAGTCCCCCGCAGAGCTACATGTGAAACAGACAATTCCAGAGTACATGGGAAGCGAATTTTCACTTTTAACTAGTTTTGTTCATTCTAAACTTAAGTGAACAGAGGCCACGCAGAGCGCTCTATAGTAAACGCAGTGGCGGCACAATGAACTCCTGAGAAACTGTCAGACAGATTTAGACTACGCGGAGGGTGGCGGCGGTGTGAAAAAGCTGTTTTTTCTCAGCCTGAGAAGGAAACGAAATGAGTTTTGCCAGGTGGAAAAACACCAAATCCCCGCGAAATACATGTGAGAACAGAGAAAACCGAAATTATGGAAACGCAGAAAATCACTTTTAATAGTTTTGTGCCTGGCCGCAAATATCTAATAATATTTACGGGAGTAAGCGCTAACTCTGAAGATGAAGGCTTCTTTTTTGGATCAGCACATGATAAGCTTCTGGAAAGAGAATATGGCGGCGCGTATTGAAAAACTGTTTTTCTCAGCCTGAAAATTAGTACCTTGGAATGGAAAACAAAAAGGTGAGTGAACAACAAAAAGCCAGGTTATGGGAAAGCGCAGGAAAGGTCACTTATCAGTTTTGTGCATTACGAAAATAGGCTAAGTGACAGGCCACGCCAAACCGCTCACCACTCGTGTGCGCGAGTAAAAGCGCTCCGTGAAACCTGAATTGAAGGCTGGCCGACGTAATGCTCTGGAGGAAATGGCGGCGATGATGAGAAAAACTGTTTTCTCGGCCTGAAAGCCGTTACGACTGCCAGGTTTGGAAGAACACCCAATCCACAATTTTGTGTGGAGCAACAAAGAAGCCAGAGTTTATGGGAAAGCACAGAAAGTTAGTCACTTTTAATGGTTTTGTGCATTACAACAAACGAAGTGACAGAGCCACATAAACTCACTTTACATAATAACGAAGTAAGCAGCTATGTGAGGCTTCACTGGGTGGAAACTGGCACATGAAACAGGAAGAAGAATGGCAGCTTTAATGTGAGAAGCTTGTTTTCTCGCGCCTGAGAGCTCATTATTTTGCACCAGGTGGAAAAACACCAAGTCCACAGGCCCATGTGAAAGAGCCAACCTATAAGGAAACTTTCAGAAGAAGTCACTTTGTTTACGTGCGTTACAGCAAATGATGAACTCCACCACTCATTTCCACTCTATGATATTACAAAGTCGCCAACGCTGTAAGCTCTGGAGAACTGGCACATAGATGCTTTTCTGGAAGAGAATGGCAGCTTTAATGTGAAAAACTGAGTTTTCCTTCAGCCTGAAGCTCATTATTTACCACTTAGGTGGAAGAACCAAGGGAAGTCCACCAGATGCATGTGGCACAGAAAAGCAGAAATTATTAAGGAAACAAGAAAATTCACTTTTAATAGTTTTGTGCATTACAACAAACTAAGTGACAGGCCACACCAAACCACTGCTATGATGTACTGAAATTAAGCGAGCTGTAGACGCTGAAGGTGAAACTGGCATGCATAGCTTGCTTCTGGAGAATGGCGGCTGTGTGGAAAAGCTGTTTCTCGGCCTGAAACATCGTGCGGCACGCAGGTGGAAATGAACACCAATTATTCCACAAACTATGTGAGCAAGCAAGCCAGGGTATTGAAGCTGCGAAGAAAGAAGGTCATGAGATTTTGTGCGTACCGCCAAACTAAGTGACAGAGCCACGCCAGACCGCTCTATAATGTACAAGAGGCGCTGTGAGCTCTGGTGAAACTGTCGAGATAGTTAGCTGCGGAGGAGATATGGCAGCTACAATGTGTGAAAGAAAAACGCTACTCTCAGCCTTGAAAACTCATTTGAACACGCGGAATGGAAAACACCAATGAATCCGCGGAAGTACCCGTGAAGCAGAAAAGCCAGAATACATTAAGGAAAAATCACTGTAGTTTTGTGCGGTACAACAACTAATTAGACGAAACCGCAAGCCGCTCTATGTGTACAGTCGCTGGCTGTGAAAGATGACTGGCACATAAATGCTCTGGAAGAATATGGCGGCTATTGAAAAACTGTTTCTCGGCCTGGGAAACCATTAGCACGCTAGGTGGAAAACGCAAATCCCGCAGGGTACGTAACTGAAAGCGGTGTGGGAAGCAGAAGACACTTTCATAGTTTGTGCATTACATTCGAGCTAAGTGACAGGCACGCCAGGCCATACCCATGATGTACGGGGTAAAGCACTGTGAGCTACCAGTGCTGGCACATGGAAGTAGCTCTGGAGAATGGCGGCTGTGTGAAAAAGCGTTTTCTCAGCCTGAAAACTCATTGAACTTGCGCAGGTGGGCACCAGTCCCGCGGGGATGCGTGTGAGACAAGAAAACGGAATTTTGTGGGAAGCATGAAGAGATCGCTTTTTAATGGTTTGTGCGTACAGCTTCCAGGCTAATTGTTCAGGCACGCGAATCCCTTCTACATAATGTACTGAGTAAGCGCTGGGCTTCTAATGAAGCCTGGCACATTGCTTTCTGGAAGAAGGTGGCGGCTTGTGTGAAAAACTTGTTTTCTCGGCCACCAATACATTTACATAGATTGGAAAAGCGCAAATCCCCGCAGAGGCACATGTGAAACAAGCAAAAAGCCCGGAATTGCATGGGAAGCGCGAAAATCGCTTTAATAGTTTTGTGCATTACGACGAGTTCCACGCCAACCATACATGTGGCTGAGTAAAGCAGCTCGTGGTGGAAACTGTCAGATGCTGGCTGCGGAGGGAGATGACGGCGTGATGAGAAAACCGTTATCAGCCTGGCGATCGTACGCAGGTGGAAAGAAAACACCAGAGTCCGCAGGCCGTGTGGAGGCAACAAAAAGCCGGGGCCAGGAAGCGCAGAGAAAGAGTATCGCGCAATGGTTTTGTGCATTAACCAGGCTTTAAGTGAACGGAGCCACATAACCACTCTATAACCGCAGATGCCGCTGTGAACCTGGGTGAAACTGTCGAATGGTTAGCTGCGGAGAATGACGGCTTGTGTGAAAAACTTGTTTTCTCAGCCTGTGAGAGCTCATGAGGTGCAGGTGGAAGAAAACACCAGATTACAGGAAACTGCGTAGGAGCGAAAGCCGGAAATTGTGGGAAGCGCGAAAGTCACTTTAATAGTTTTGTGGCGCTAGGCAAGTGACAGGCCACGCCAGACCTTCCAACAATGTACTGGGAATTAAAAACGTGTTCCTGAAGTGAAACTGGCACATAGACGCTTCTGGAGAATGGCAGCTTTAATGATAAACTGTTTCTCCGCGGAAACTTCGTCGACACATAGGTGGAAGAAATCGCAATTGCGTATTGAACAGAAAGCCGGAAATTGTGGGAAGCATGAAAGTCGCAATGGTTTTGTGCGTGCAACCAGGCTGAAATTTGGGCGGAGACCGCGTAAACAAATACGTATTGACGGGTAAGCGTAATCGAAAACTCACTGGGGTGAGCTGGCTGCATGATAACAACGGAAGATGGCGGCTTGTGATGAAAGCTTGTTTTCTCGGCCTGAAACATTGTTTACGCTGGGTGAACGCCAATCCACCGGAAGCCGTGATGGCTGAAAGCCCGGAATTATGGGAAGCGCGGAAAGTCATGGTTTGGTGCAACCAGGCTAGTGACGAGCCACACAAATTCCTCTATGATGCCGCAGTCGCCGCTGTCTTCACGAGGTGAAACTGGCATAGGTGCTTTCTGGAAAGAAGAATGGCGGCTGTGATAAACTTTGTTTTCTCAGCCTGAAACTCATTGGGCACACTTGGGTGGAAGAAAACACCAGAGTCCCACAGGAACGCGTAACCAGGAGTATGGGGAAGACATGAAGAATCACTTTTTAATAGTTTGTGCGTACAGCACCGGAAGCCAAGTGACGAGCCACGCAAGCTACCATGCATAATGGCACGAGGAGGTAAGCGGCTGTATTTCCTGAATTGAAGGCTTTGGCACGCATCGTAACTCTTGGAGAGAATACTGTGTGAAAAGCTGTTTTTCAGCCTGAAGCTGCATTGAACACTTGGGTGGAAAAACACGAGTCCCACAGGCTGCGTAATGAAAATGAAGCCAGAGTATGGAAAGCGCAGAAGAGTAGTTTTGTGCATTGCAAACAGGCAAGTGACGAGCCACGCAAACCGCCATGATGTACTGAGATAAATAAGCTGTGGCGGCGCTCACAGATGAAGCTGGCGCATAGTGCTTTCTGGAGAAGAGAATGGCGGCATTGTGAAAAGCTTTGTTTTCGGCCTGAAAAATTCGGCACATAGACGAGCCAAATCCCACGAAATGCATGTGAGAACAGAAAGCAGAGTATGGGAAGCTTCCAGAAAATCACTTTGTAGTTTTGTGCATTACAACAACCGTAAA
>NW_026136883.1:170000-221767 GCF_905237075.1 Dicentrarchus labrax | reverse complement strand
TTCACTACTTCATAGAAAAGTCAAATAAAACAGAAAAGTTCAAATAAAAGTGTCCCTTCTTCTTATAAGAAGTTAAGAGTTCAGTCCGTTCTATTGACTGCTACTACCGGGTAGATTTCTGTGTTATTATCTGTATTAGAGAGTGAAATGAGATGATGTCTGGGCTCTTCAGGAATGGATACCACGGCTGGCCACACCGTGCCCGTTCCCCTCCAAGTTGCTCTTCTTTCCTGGCTCGCCACCGAACCTCCACTGGTTCGGATCCGGATCAAGTCCTAATCCGGCAAATCAAAAAACCAATGTACACATAGAGTGCAGAAAACATAACCATTACTCTCAATCACATCGTTCTACTTTCACTTTTCACTCTAAATATCTTCCATATCTATTCCCAGATCAGGATATATAGCATTCAAGTCATTGTAAATGAGTCTGTATACATTTACAGTACTGTAGAAGTATTTTTACCATCAACTTATATTTGAACATAAATGCACTTATTTATATTTTTAAACAGCTCTTTTAATCACTATTTCTCTTTTTAACTCTTTTTATCCATAAATGAACAGTATTAAATTTCTCCTTTTTAACCAACTTGAATATTTATACAACTACATTGCAATATAACACCTTATATACATCTCAGTTATCAGAAAACAATGATCACAACCTGCCATCATATCAGCACCAATATGCATCATAAGCCTTCTCTATTTCTCTCATTTAACGGCTACCAGTGTTGGGCAAGTTACTTTTAAAAAGTAAAAAGTTACAGTTATCAGTTACTTCTTCCAAAAAAGTAACTAAATTAGTTACTCAGTTACAAATTATAAAAGTAACTAGTTACTTCAGAAAGTAACTATTGCGTTACTTTCAAGTACATTTTTAAATGCTCCAATGTGACCCCACCTCCACCCCTCTGTAACGGAACTTAAAATACATGTTCAATTATTTATGATAAATCTGAATATTATAATGAGATGGACACTTAATACATTATTAACAGAAACAATGTACACAAATCTAAACTATTTTAATGTTGCTGTGGGACAAAGTGAGACTAGCCTCCAGTCAAATGCCATGTATGTAGATATTATGTTTATATATCGGATCCATACAAATAACACAATAGATGTTTTGGAACTTTTGATATTTATTGTCCCTCAACAGGCCACAACTGGGCAAAATAAGATTATGCTTGTTAAGCACTAAAATAAATAACAAATATATACACTCTTTGTAGTGTAAATAAAACAAAAAAACCTTCAGACAATTGGCAGATATACTGTACTTCAAGTATTTTCTTCCTCGAAAGAGTAGAACAGTGTAACAATATGAGGTGCTTTCAATCTAACATAATAATAATAATAATAATAACATAATGTGCATTTCACCATTACATTCGTTCCTTTAATTTCTTGGAGGGAAAAGTAATGGCTATACTTCCATTTAGAGAAGGCTACTTTTGGATTATTTGGGCTCGCCGTACCTTTCTCTTGTTGACTGACTCTTGTGTTGTTCGTTGTGTGTCCGACTATGGGTGCTTTCAAACACCCGCCCAACTCTACCTCTGATTGGCTGACCATGAAATGTTACTCAACCTCAGCCAATCATCAGCATTTATGTGCTTGTCTCGTGCACTGCCCACTAACCAAGGAAGAACAGTAACTAAAAGAGATCTAGTTGGTCTGATGAAAAAAACAGCTTCAGTTATTGTAACGCGCCGCATTGTTTGGCAGTAACGGTAACGGCGTTATTAAGATGGGAAGAGTAATCAATTAGATTACTCGTTACTGAAAAAAGTAACTCAATTATTACTCAATAATATAATAATAATAATCATATTATTAATACCTGAGCTAGCGATCTTTTTAAAGTCAGTTTACAGTGTTCACAATGATACAAACAGTACCAAGGTGAGTTCAAACATTAGGACACATTCCTGTAGCTCCGATTGGTTTAATAAAGTATCTCAATGAAAGGCATCTTCACACAACAAGCTACATCAACAGCTAATAACGGACGAGGCCTCTTAGCATGTAGCAACCAGGCTAACCAGAGTTTCTCTCAGAGGCTCACTCAGTGAAGCTCCTCTTATCCACATAATGTACAATTCTTGTTCCTAATGAGCAACACACTTATTACACAGTGCTTTGATGTGATAAATCATCAATGTTCGACCTTTATGTTGTCTTTCTTACCGATGTTTGTCAGTTTACTCACTAACGGGGTTCTCTAGTCAACGTCTACGGCTCAAAGTGCGCTCGCGCTCATGACCATGAGTTCAGGCTAACACGCCACCTTGTGGTGGGACAGAGTAAACATTTTAAACTACATAAATGGGTTTAGTAACCGTGTGGGTTACATATTAATATATTATTATTATTATTATTATTATTGTTATGAGCTGGTGCCGTTGTCATTGGTTACCACGTTGGTTTCCATGGTTTTGATTGGCTACGTCATTAACAACGAGCCTCCTCCACACGCGGCTCACCTGCTGATGTAAAAACAGAATCGCAGGTGGAAAAATGAGACAAAGACAAAAGTGAACACAATGACAAAGTCACTCTACTCATTTTAGAGAAAAGCTCATTGATTAGGACATAGTAATGTTGATCTCCACATTTAAAACCTGAACACATCTGATTGGATTATAAATGATTTCATCTTCATCTTTTATTCTTTATTCAGATTGAACAACTGCAGTTTGTCAGATATCAGCTGTTCTTCTCTGGGCTCAGCTCTGAAGTCCAACCCCTCCCATCTGAGAGAGCTGGACCTGAGTTACAACTACAACCTGAAGGATTCAGGAGTGAAGCTGCTGTGTGGTTTTCTGGAGAGTCCACACTGTAGACTGGAGACTCTGAGGTCAGACACCATGTTTTCTTTCTGTGCTGAGATGAATGTGATGTTAAGTTGTGCTGACAGTAAAGTGCAGACATAAGGCTGATATTATACTGATCCACACTGAGTATCTGAATGCTAAAGGCTGTTTTCTTCTTCAGTGGTTTAGTCCATTGACTGTGGCAGAGCAATGTTGAGCTCCACATTTAAAACCTTCATATAACAAGAAGAATCTACACTGAATAATTCACTCTTTATTTCCATCTTATATTCCCCATCATGTGTTTTAAAAGAAATGATGACAATAAATACAATGAATCAATCAATAATCTCTATTTCAACTATCAGACAATAACTAATAGATTCACTTTTTACTTTTTCAAACATTTGTTTGTTGTTTGTTCACATTTCCCCCCAAATTCATCCTTTTTTAAATAATCTTTTATTTACTGTGACATCAAACTGAATCCACATACAAACAACATATAGGAAGACAACACATGAGACAATGATAACATAAACAATAACAGGGTCAGTATGGGCAATATGAGTGTCTGTAAGGTATGGACAGGAGGAATAACATCATATATATATATATACATTTATATAAGTATATATGTACATATAGTGTTAATATTATAATGCCAATAATTGTATCATGTATTCAGTAAATAACTACATAAGTAAAGTGGAACTAAATAATATGGTCATATAGTAATTAAATAATATGAATTAATAATATTATAATAATCATTCCAATACTTTATATTTTATTATATTTCAAATAGGACAGTGGGGGGGAGGGGGGCAATAGGCCCCTCACCACCCAGCAATACGGCTGGAGGATACAGCGGGACATTATTATTATTATTGTTATTATTATTCTTGTTATTATTATATTATTTATATTATTTTTTAAATTATTTTTAATACTATTTATTTATTCTTGTAATAATCGTTATTTTGATTATTATTATTTTATTATTATTATTTATTACTATCATTAACATTATTATTTTTTTGTTGTTAATTGTTATTATAATATTAATGTATTATTATTATTTATTGTCATTAACATTATTATTTTATTGTCACTATTATTATTATTATTATTATTATTTATATTAATATTATATTTTATTATTCTTTTTTTATTCTTTTTTAAATTATTTATCATCATTATTATTGTTATCATTATCACTATTATTCTTATTATTATTATTGTTATGATTATGATCAGCTGGTGCCGTTGTCATTGGTTACCACGTTGGTTTCCATGGTTTTGATTGGCTACGTCATTAACAACGAGCCTCCTCCACACGCGGCTCACCTGCTGATGTAAAAACAGAATCGCAGGTGGAAAAATGTGACAAAGACAAAATGAACACAATGACAAAGTCACTCTACTCATTTTAGAGAAAAGCTCATTGATTAGGACATAGTAATGTTGATCTCCACATTTAAAACCTGAACACATCTGATTGGATTATCAATGATTTTATCTTTTATTCTTTATTCAGATTGAGGAACTGCAGTTTGTCAGATATCAGCTGTTCTTCTCTGGTCTCAGCTCTGAAGTCCAACCCCTCCCATCTGAGAGAGCTGGACCTGAGTGACAACAACCTGAAGGATTCAGGAGTGAAGCTGCTGTGTGGTTTTCTGGAGAGTCCACACTGTAGACTGGAGACTCTGAGGTCAGACACCATGTTTTCTTTCTGTGCTGAGATGAATGTGATGTTAAGTTGTGCTGACAGTAAAGTGCAGACAGGTTGATGTTTATGAGGTAAAATCTCCTTCAGATGTGATGACAGTAAAAAAAGGTTAAATGTTTGAAAATAAGTTTTTAAAGTTTGAACTCAGATTTGAAAATTGAAAAAAAGGATTTAAACATTTGAAAATAACATTTGTATGTCACACTTATAGTTTACAGTTACAATGTTGGCAGTTTGAGTTGGTGAGTGAGTTCAGTTTATTTATTCAGACAGTCTGATTAAGATCAGGATCTGTTGTACAACACAGAGCTGAGAACAAATTACAGACGTACAACATCACAACAACAGTTCAGTCACACAAAGCGTTCATCTCTCACACATTAAACCAAACATTATGAATATCAACCAGAAAACTGTCTAGTATTTACAACATTGATTGAAGCTGTCGTCTGTATTCACACATACAAGTCTGGTGATGAACACATGAAATCCCAGCATGCACTGGTGGAACAACGGGTTTAAATCTCAGAAAAGAGATTGTTAAATATTTGAAAACAGTTTGTTGGATAATGTTTATTTTAATGTAACGTAATCTCTAATCTAATAATAATACAATTTAAATATTTAATGTTAAACCATAGTTAATAATTCCAAACCTTTATTGTAAACTTTAAAATCTCAGTGTTGAAGGATTTTATGCTGATTAACACTGAGCTTCTTGTTGAGCTTCATATTTCAAACATATTTAATAAAACATGAATAATTCAACACTGGTTGATTCTCTCTGAAGCTCTTCATCATTTCATTTCCACCTTTCTCTCATGATCCTCTGAATACAAACAGAAACATATTTTCTTCTCTATCAGACAATAAACATATCAGCTTGTACCAAACCTTTCTGATGATATGTGAACTGAATATTTACACTCAAGATGACAGCATTTTATCTTTAATAGTGGAACCTTCAATCACTTTCTGTGGCTTTTTCTTTGTGTTTGGCTGCACAACATGAGTTTGTATAGATGGAGCCACTGGTGGAGCTGGCAGAGGTTAAGAGCTGAAGTCACTACGTCTTTATTGAAGCAGCAGCACGTTGTCATTAATATTAATGAGAGCTCTTTTTCACTCTTTGTATTTTACAGTTTGCAACCTGCATCCTGTTGGGTTCAGGTGTTTGGAGTTTCCATTTTCTAAACTTGTACATTGTAAACCTTCTTCAGTTCTGAACAGATTATTAAACACTGAATGATTTCAAGCAGGAACATTGTCTTCTAAACTCACATCTTTTATTCTTTATTCAGATTGAGTTACTGCAGGTTGTCAGAGATCAGCTGTTCTTCTCTGGTCTCAGCTCTGAAGTCCAACCCCTCCCATCTGAGAGAGCTGGACCTGAGTGACAACAACAACCTGAAGGATTCAGGAGTGAAGCTGTGTGGTTTTCTGGAGAGTCCACACTGTAGACTGGAGACTCTGAGGTCAGACACCATGTTTTCTTTCTGTGCTGAGATGAATGTGATGTTAAGTTGTGCTGACAGTAAAGTGCAGACATAAGGCTGATATTATACTGATCCACACTGAGTATCTGAATGCTAAAGGCTGTTTTCTTATAATAGGCCCCTCACCTCCCAGCAATATGTCTAGAAGATACAGTGGGACGTTGTTATTCTTATATTATTATTATTATTATTATTATTATTATTATTATTATCAATATTATTTATTTATTCTTGTAATAATCGTTATTTATTATTATTTATTGTTATCATTAATATTATCGTTATCATTATTATTATTATTATTATTATTATTATCATATTATTAATAATAATATTATATTTTATCATTATTATAATATTAATGCATTATTATTATTTATTGTCATTAACATTATTTTTATTATCACTGTTATTATTTAATATTATTGATATTATTAACTTATTATTATTTCTATTACCATTATTATTATTGTCATTTACATTATTATCAATATTATCATTATCATTATCATTATTATTATTATATTATTATTAAAATTAGTATTATTATTATCATTATTATCATAATGTATTACTATTATTATTATTATTATTATTATTATTATTATTATTATTAATAATAATAATAATAATAATAATATTATTATATGTAGCGCCCCTAGTCTGACTAGAAGAACACACTATAGACACCTACACTCTTACTAGGTTGGGTGAGTTGGACCTCTACATTATTCAAATGAGGGAGCGTGAAGTTGAAAAGTTGACAATTTATTGCCTCACACAGTAACTATTTGGCAGTATATGGAAAATAAAAAAATACAAACAAATAGAGCTCTTTCATAGAAAAGTCAAATAAAACAGAAAAGTTCAAATAAAAGTGTCCCTTCTTCTTATAAGAAGTTAAGAGTTCAGTCCGTTCTATTGACTACTACTACCCGGGTAGATTTCTGTGTTATTATCTGTATTAGAGAGTGAAATGAGATGATGTCTGGGCTCTTCAGAATGGATACCACGGCTGGCCACACCGTGCACCGTTCCCTCCAAGTTGCTCTTCTTTCCTGGCTCGCCACCGAACCTCCACTGGTTCGGATCCGGATCAAGTCCTAATCCGGCAAATCAAAAAACCAATGTACACATAGAGTGCAGAAAACATAACCATTACTCTCAATCACATCGTTCTACTTTCACTTTTCACTCTAAATATCTTCCATATCTATACCCAGATGCAGGATATACAGCATTCAAGTCATTGTAAATGAGTCTGTATACATTTACAGTACTGTAGAAGTATTTTTACCATCAACTTATATTTGAACATAAATGCACTTATTTATATTTTTAAACAGCTCTTTTAATCACTATTTCTCTTTTTAACTCTTTTTATCCATAAATGAACAGTATTAAATTTCTCCTTTTTAACCAACTTGAATATTTATACAACTACATTGCAATATAACACCTTATATACATCTCAGTTATCAGAAAACAATTATCACAACCTGCCATCATATCAGCACCAATATGCATCATAAGCCTTCTCTATTTCTCTCATTTAACGGCTACCAGTGTTGGGCAAGTTACTTTTAAAAAGTAAAAAGTTACAGTTATCAGTTACTTCTTCCAAAAAGTAACTAAATTAGTTACTCAGTTACAAATTATAAAAGTAACTAGTTACTTCAGAAAGTAACTATTGCGTTGCTTTCAAGTACATTTTTAAATGCTCCAATGTGACCCCACCTCCACCCCTCTGTAACGGAACTTAAAATACATGTTCAATTATTTATGATAAATCTGAATATTATAATGAGATGGACACTTAATACATTATTAACAGAAACAATGTACACAAATCTAAACTATTTTAATGTTGCTGTGGGACAAAGTGAGACTAGCCTCCAATCAAATGCCATGTATGTAGATATTATGTTTATATAGTGGATCCATACAAATAACACAATAGATGTTTTGGAACTTTTGATATTTATTGTCCCTCAACAGGCCACAACTGGGCAAAATTAGATTATGCTTGTTAAGCACTAAAATAAATAACAAATATATACACTCTTTGTAGTGTAAATAAAACAAAAAAACCTTCAGACAATTGGCAGATATACTGTACTTCAAGTATTTTCTTCCTCGAAAGAGTAGAACAGTGTAACAATATGAGGTGCTTTCAATCTAACATAATAATAATAATAATAATAACATAATGTGCATTTCACCATTACATTCGTTCCTTTAATTTCTTGGAGGGAAAAGTAATGGCTATACTTCCATTTAGAGAAGGCTACTTTTGGATTATTTGGGCTCGCCGTACCTGTCTCTTGTTGACTGACTCTTGTGTTGTTCGTTGTGTGTCCGACTATGCGTGCTTTCAAACACCCGCCCAACTCTACCTCTGATTGGCTGACCATGAAATGTTACTCAACCTCAGCCAATCGTCAGCATTTATGTGCTTGTCTCGTGCACTGCCCACTAACCAAGGAAGAACAGTAACTAAAAGAGATCTAGTTGGTCTGATGAAAAAAACAGCTTCAGTTATTGTAACGCGCCGCATTGTTTGGCAGTAACGGTAACGGCGTTATTAAGATGGGAAGAGTAATCAATTAGATTACTCGTTACTGAAAAAAGTAACTCAATTATTACTCAATAATATGATAATAATAATCATATTATTAATACCTGAGCTAGTGATCTTTTTAAAGTCAGTTTACAGTGTTCACAATGATACAAACAGTACCAAGGTGAGTTCAAACATTAGGACACATTCCTGTAGCTCCGATTGGTTTAATAAAGTATCTCAATGAAAGGCATCTTCACACAACAAGCTACATCAACAGCTAATAACGGACGAGGCCTCTTAGCATGTAGCAACCAGGCTAACCGGAGTTTCTCTCAGAGGCTCACTCAGTGAAGCTCCTCTTATCCACATAATGTACAATTCTTGTTCCTAATGAGCAACACACTTATTACACAGTGCTTTGATGTGATAAATCATCAATGTTCGACCTTTATGTTGTCTTTCTTACCGATGTTTGTCAGTTTACTCACTAACGGGGTTCTCTAGTCAACGTCTACGGCTCAAAGTGCGCTCGCGCTCATGACCATGAGTTCAGGCCAATGCGCCACCTTGTGGTGGGACAGAGTAAACATTTTAAACTACATAAATGGGTTTAGTAACCGTGTGGGTTACATATTAATATATTATTATTATTATTATTATTATTGTTATGAGCTGGTGCCGTTGTCATTGGTTACCACGTTGGTTTCCATGGTTTTGATTGGCTACGTCATTAACAACGAGCCTCCTCCACACGCGGCTCACCTGCTGATGTAAAAACAGAATCGCAGGTGGAAAAATGTGACAAAGACAAAAGTGAACACAATGACAAAGTCACTCTACTCATTTTAGAGAAAAGCTCATTGATTAGGACATAGTAATGTTGATCTCCACATTTAAAACCTGAACACATCTGATTGGATTATAAATGATTTCATCTTCATCTTTTATTCTTTATTCAGATTGAGTGACTGCAGTTTGTCAGAGATCAGCTGTTCTTCTCTGGTCTCAGCTCTGAAGTCCAACCCCTCCCATCTGAGAGAGCTGGACCTGAGTGGAAACGACAACCTGCAGGATTCAGGAGTGAAGCTGCTGTGTGGTTTTCTGGAGAGTCCACACTGTAGACTGGAGACTCTGAGGTCAGACACCATGTTTTCTTTCTGTGCTGAGATGAATGTGATGTTAAGTTGTGCTGACAGTAAAGTGCAGACATAAGGCTGATATTATACTGATCCACACTGAGTATCTGAATGCTAAAGGCTGTTTTCTTCTTCAGTGGTTTAGTCCATTGACTGTGGCAGAGCAATGTTGAGCTCCACATTTAAAACCTTCATATAACAAGAAGAATCTACACTGAATAATTCACTCTTTATTTCCATCTTATATTCCCCATCATGTGTTTTAAAAGAAATGATGACAATAAATACAATGAATCAATCAATAATCTCTATTTCAACTATCAGACAATAACTAATAGATTCACTTTTTACTTTTTCCAACATTTGTTTGTTGTTTGTTCACATTTCCCCCAAATTCATCCTTTTTTAAATAATCTTTTATTTACTGTGACATCAAACTGAATCCACATACAAACAACATATAGGAAGACAACACATGAGACAATGACAACATAAACAATAACAGGGTCAGTATGGGCAATATGAGTGTCTGTAAGGTATGGACAGGAGGAATAACATCATATATATATATACATTTATATAAGTATATATGTCCATATAGTGTTCATATTATAATGCCAATAATTGTATCATGTATTCAGTAAATAACTACATAAGTAAAGTGGAACTAAATAATATGGTCATATAGTAATTAAATAATATGAATTAATAATATTATAATAATCATTCCAATACTTTATATTTTATTATATTTCAAATACGACAGTGAGGGGGGGGCAATAGGCCCCTCACCACCCAGAAATACGGCTGGAGGATACAGCGGGACATTATTATTATTATTGTTATTATTATTCTTGTTATTATTATATTATTTATATTATTTTTTTAATTATTTTTAATACTATTTATTTATTCTTGTAATAATCGTTATTTTCATTATTATTATTTTATTATTATTATTTATTACTATCATTAACATTATTATTTTTTTGTTGTTAATTGTTATTATAATATTAATGTATTATTATTATTTATTGTCATTAACATTATTATTTTATTGTCACTATTATTATTATTATTATTTATATTAATATTATATTTTATTATTATTATTTTTTAAATTATTTATCATCATTATTATTATTATCATTATCACTATTCTTCTTCTTCTTATTATTATTATTATTATTATTATTATTATTATTGTTATGATTATGATCAGCTGGTGCCGTTGTCATTGGTTACCACGTTGGTTTCCATGGTTTTGATTGGCTACGTCATTAACAACGAGCCTCCTCCACACGCGGCTCACCTGCTGATGTAAAAACAGAATCGCAGGTGGAAAAATGTGACAAAGACAAAATGAACACAATGACAAAGTCACTCTACTCATTTTAGAGAAAAGCTCATTGATTAGGACATAGTAATGTTGATCTCCACATTTAAAACCTGAACACATCTGATTGGATTATAAATGATTTCATCTTCATCTTCATCTTTTATTCTTTATTCAGATTGAGTCGCTGCTGGTTGTCAGAGATCAGCTGTTCTTCTCTGGTCTCAGCTCTGAAGTCCAACCCCTCCCATCTGAGAGAGCTGGACCTGAGTTACAACTACAACCTGAAGGATTCAGGAGTGAAGCTGCTGTGTGGTTTTCTGGAGAGTCCACACTGTAGACTGGAGACTCTGAGGTCAGACACCATGTTTTCTTTCTGTGCTGAGATGAATGTGATGTTAAGTTGTGCTGACAGTAAAGTGCAGACAGGTTGATGTTTATGAGGTAAAATCTCCTTCAGATTTGATGACAGTAAAAAAAGGTTCAATGGTTGAAAATAAGTTTTTAAAGTTTGAACTCAGATTTGAAAAGTGAAAAAAGGATTTAAACATTTGAAAATAACATTTGTATGTCACACTTATAGTTCACAGTTACAATGTTGGCAGTTTGAGTTGGTGAGTGAGTTCAGTTTATTTATTCAGACAGTCTGATTAAGATCAGGATCTGTTGTACAACACAGAGCTGAGAACAAATTACAGACGTACAACATCACAACAACAGTTCAGTCACACAAAGCGTTCATCTCTCACACATTAAACCAAACATTATGAATATCAACCAGAAAACTGTCTAGTATTTACAACATTGATTGAAGCTGTCGTCTGTATTCACACATACAAGTCTGGTGATGAACACATGAAATCCCAGCATGCACTGGTGGAACAACAGGTTTAAATCTCAGAAAAGAGATTGTTAAATATTTGAAAACAGTTTGTTGGATAATGTTTATTTTAATGTAACGTAATCTCTAATCTAATAATAATACAATTTCAATATTTAATGTTAAACCATAGTTAATAATTCCAAACCTTTATTGTAAACTTTAAAATCTCAGTGTTGAAGGATTTTATGCTGATTAACACTGAGCTTCTTGTTGAGCTTCATATTTCAAACATATTTAATAAAACATGAATAATTCAACACTGGTTGATTCTCTCTGAAGCTCTTCATCATTTCATTTCCACCTTTCTCTCATGATCCTCTGAATACAAACAGAAACATATTTTCTTCTCTATCAGACAATAAACATATCAGCTTGTACCAAACCTTTCTGATGATATGTGAACTGAATATTTACACTCAAGATGACAGCATTTTATCTTTAATAGTGGAACCTTCAATCACTTTCTGTGGCTTTTTCTTTGTGTTTGGCTGCACAACATGAGTTTGTATAGATGGAGCCACTGGTGGAGCTGGCAGAGGTTAAGAGCTGAAGTCACTACGTCTTTATTGAAGCAGCAGCACGTTGTCATTAATATTAATGAGAGCTCTTTTTTCACTCTTTGTATTTTACAGTTTGCAACCTGCATCCTGTTGGGTTCAGGTGTTTGGAGTTTCCATTTTCTAAACTTGTACATTGTAAACCTTCTTCAGCTCTGAACAGATTATTAAACACTGAATGATTTCAAGCAGGAACATTGTCTTCTAAACTCACATCTTTTATTCTTTATTCAGATTGAGTTACTGCAGGTTGTCAGAGATCAGCTGTTCTTCTCTGGTCTCAGCTCTGAAGTCCAACCCCTCCCATCTGAGAGAGCTGGACCTGAGTGACAACAAGCTGAAGGATTCAGGAGTGAAGCTGCTGTGTGGTTTTCTGGAGAGTCCACACTGTAGACTGGAGACTCTGAGGTCAGACACCATGTTTTCTTTCTGTGCTGAGATGAATGTGATGTTAAGTTGTGCTGACAGTAAAGTGCAGACATAAGGCTGATATTATACTGATCCACACTGAGTATCTGAATGCTAAAGGCTGTTTTCTTCTTCAGTGGTTTAGTCCATTGACTGTGGCAGAGCAATGTTGAGCTCCACATTTAAAACCTTCATATAACAAGAAGAATCTACACTGAATAATTCACTCTTTATTTCCATCTTATATTCCCCATCATGTGTTTTAAAAGAAATGATGACAATAAATACAATGAATCAATCAATAATCTCTATTTCAACTATCAGACAATAACTAATAGATTCACTTTTTACTTTTTCCAACATTTGTTTGTTGTTTGTTCACATTTCCCCCAAATTCATCCTTTTTTAAATAATCTTTTATTTACTGTGACATCAAACTGAATCCACATACAAACAACATATAGGAAGACAACACATGAGACAATGACAACATAAACAATAACAGGGTCAGTATGGGCAATATGAGTGTCTGTAAGGTATGGACAGGAGGAATAACATCATATATATATATATACATTTATATAAGTATATATGTACATATAGTGTTAATATTATAATGCCAATAATTGTATCATGTATTCAGTAAATAACTACATAAGTAAAGTGGAACTAAATAATATGGTCATATAGTAATTAAATAATATGAATTAATAATATTATAATAATCATTCCAATACTTTATATTTTATTATATTTCAAATAGGACATTGGGGGGGCAATATGCCCCTCGACTCCCAGCAATACAGCTAGAAGATACAGCTGGACATTGTTATTATTATTATTATTATTATTTATGAACTATTTTTAATATTATGTATTTATTCTTGTAATAATCGTTATTTTATTATTATTATTTATTACTATTTATTGTTGTCATTATTATTATTATTATTATTGTTGTTGTTCATTATTATTATCATATTATATTATTATTAATAATATTATATTTTCTAATTATTATAATATTAATGTATTATTATTATTTATTGTCATTAACATTATTATTATCGTTATTATCACTATTATTATTTGATATTATTAATATTATGAGTATATTTCATTATTATTGTTTTATTATTATTTTAATTATTTATCATCATTAACATTATTATTGTTAAAATTATTATTATTATTATTAATAATAATAATATTGACTTCATTATTATTTTCTTATTATTATTATTGTTGTTATGATTATGATCAGCTGGTGCCGTTGTCATTGGTTACCACGTTGGTTTCCATGGTTTTGATTGGCTACGTCATTAACAACGAGCCTCCTCCACACGCGGCTCACCTGCTGATGTAAAAACAGAATCGCAGGTGGAAAAATGTGACAAAGACAAAAGTGAACACAATGACAAAGTCACTCTACTCATTTTAGAGAAAAGCTCATTGATTAGGACATAGTAATGTTGATCTCCACATTTAAAACCTGAACACATCTGATTGGATTATAAATGATTTCATCTTCATCTTTTATTCTTTATTCAGATTGAGGAACTGCTGGTTGTCAGAGATCAGCTGTTCTTCTCTGGTCTCAGCTCTGAAGTCCAACCCCTCCCATCTGAGAGAGCTGGACCTGAGTGACAACTACCTGCAGGATTCAGGAGTGAAGCTGTGTGGTTTTCTGGAGAGTCCACACTGTAGACTGGAGACTCTGAGGTCAGACACCATGTTTTCTTTCTGTGCTGAGATGAATGTGATGTTAAGTTGTGCTGACAGTAAAGTGCAGACATAAGGCTGATATTATACTGATCCACACTGAGTATCTGAATGCTAAAGGCTGTTTTCTTCTTCAGTGGTTTAGTCCATTGACTGTGGCAGAGCAATGTTGAGCTCCACATTTAAAACCTTCATATAACAAGAAGAATCTACACTGAATAATTCACTGTGAACCTCTTCAGCTCTGGATTTAATCTGATATTAACATCATTGTTTTTATAAATGAGAATAAAAACACATAAATACAATAAATAGATAAATAAACTTTATTATCAGACAATAACAATATTCAGTTCATGCTTTTCAAACATTTCATGAAACTGTTTATATTGACTGAACCTTTTAATTCTAAACATCTTTTATTCTTTATTCAGATTGAGTGACTGCAGGTTGTCAGAGATCAGCTGTTCTTCTCTGGTCTCAGCTCTGAAGTCCAACCCCTCCCATCTGAGAGAGCTGGACCTGAGTGACAACTACAGCCTGAAGGGTTCAGATGTGAAGCAGCTGTCTGATCTTGTGGAGAGTCCACACTGTAGACTGCAGACTCTGAGGTCAGTAGAGGGTCTGAGTCAGTCCATGCTGGTTCCAGCAGTCTTGGACTAAACACAGATCCAGTATTTGCTGCTTTCCTCAGTGAAGCTGTGAGAGGAGAATGGGGACAGGCTTCAGGATTGGACAGACAGACAGACAGAGAGAGAACAGTCAGCCAATCAGAGAGCCAGAAGCTTGTTGTGATCATGTGTTTGAGTTGATGTGAAGACGACTGTTGTTGTTGTGTTCATGTGTTCAGGAAATAAAGTGGATTCCAGCTGACAGCATTACAAGATGTATAGAGACAGTGGTCCTCATTCATCCAGTCTGATCTCACACTGTTTGTTCTCTCATTTCTACACTAAACAACTGATCAGTTGGTCTTTGTCACAGCTCTGAGATCAGTCTGATTGAAGCCTGCAAACAAGCATCAATACATTTAGTGACCATGTGGTCTTTGTACAGACCAGGACCTCTGCTGGAGTCCAGTACCCACAGCTGATGTGTTGCTGTTCAGTCTTTGTATGAACATGTAGGACCTTTAACATCAGATATATATCTGTCCATTTGTCTCTTGTTTGTCCAAATAGTTTGAATATTTACACATTTGTCCTGTAAGAGTTCAGATGAAACATTCAAATGTGACTGAGACTGTGGTTTTTATCAGCTTTGAACCCTAACAGCAGTGAATGCATCATTCCAGTGGGCAGTGAATGTCTCTCTGTTTCTGCAGTAATGATGCGTTCAGGGACTCTCAGCACTTTATTTCCACTGTGTACTTCAGTGAAATCTGCAGTCAGCAGACTTGATGTCCAAAGTGTGTGCAGGTCTGTGATCTTCAGCTCAGTGTGTTCACTCCAATACGTTAACATGAGAGCTGAAAGGAAGCAGGCTACACTACACAGCCGCTCCACTGCTGGTCTGAACTGGACTGAAGTCCCTGCTGCTCTTTATACTGGATGTGCTGATGGAGGGAGTCTCTGTAAACACTGATTTATCTCTGCTGTCCTCTGTCTCCTTCTCTCCTCAGCTGGAAGTGATCTCAGTCAGAGTGTGAGTGGTGAGGAAGGAGGTTGTGTTGGAGGATCCGCTGTGTCCTGATGATCCAGAGAGGTTGAAGCAGCAGCATCAGCTCTGACTGGGCCATGTTACTGGGAGGTAGAGTGGAGAGGAGAGCTTCATCCAGCAGTGACTGACAGAGGAATCACAACCAGTGGAGACGACTCTCAGTGCTGCAGTCTGAACTGCTCTGAGATCAGCTCCCTGTGTGTTCTTCTGGATCATGTGACAGAGTATCATCAGTGTACAAACACACAACTGTATTATCACTGTATATGGCTGAGGACAGTTTGGCGACAGCGTTATCGAGTTGATTATTGATTTTCAAGATGGACTACTAAAAGAATCCAACGGTCGCTAACAATAATGTTAGATGTTGTTAGCTCGTGCAGCTAAACTGCCTGTATTCACACAAATTCCTCATTATGGATTGCACCAGCTTCATCATGTGTAGACCACACCATGAATATTTCATGTAAATCAGATCAAAATGGCCACACAAGGGTTACTTCCTGTTTCCAGTAGGTGGCGCTATCAGTATGATTGAATATTAGTACGGAGATGTGTTCAGGTTGGAGATTTGTGGAGATTTGAGAAAGTAAACTAAAGCTATGACAACTTTCTGTTTAATGGACACGCCAGTCGATGAACAGTCACAAAAACAACAACATTTTAATCGTGATGGTCTTCAGATTGCACTTCAATTTAAGTTCACACGATCAATTCCCTCGGAGGAAGGTTAGGCTCATCGCCAGGGTGGTGGGGGCTGATTTAAAATGAGAATTGTTTTTGGAGAAGACGGTGTTTCCTTAATGATGACACATCGTAGTGATTCTGTGACTGAATACAGTAAATACACTCCTGAACAAAATCTTTAAAAAAAACTTGAGTATTCGCATTTCACGTTGGTGGAACATAAAAATATCGTAAGTAGAGCTTCAAAATGCCAAAAGAAGAAACAGGAGCAAGAGACAAAACAATAGAGTAGACAATTTATTGAAAATTGTATTTGAACTAAAATAGGCTCGAAAAGTTTAAGACCAGTTCCTTGTTGGACCCGGATCACATGAACCCTCAGAACAACAGAGACGGATTATTATAATCAACCAACTTTAGAGCAAACGTTTCTCAATTCTTGTCACACTCTGTTTCCCAACAGCAGCTCAGCAGAAACACACACACACACACACACACACACACACACACACACACACACACACACACACGACCTGCAGGATTTATGACATCACAGCTGGTCGTGGATATAATGTGTGTTTATTACTGTTCAGGTTGTAGTTCTTGCAGTCGGCCACTAGAGGGAGATAAAGCTCACTGATTACTGGAGACTGAAGATTTAAAGACTCTTTAAAATGACCTGAAACATCTGGAACGATTTACATCTGAGGAAATAATATTTACAGTTTATTTAACTTTAATTTTATAACTTTATTTTATTATTGTATTGTATTTCTTTATTGGTGCATTTAAATTCTGTCTGTATTATATTTTTGTGTGTAACATGAAACAATTGCAAACCCTTATTTTGTGATAAAACCTTTTATAATGATAAATACATTTCTTTGATTTAATGACACTACATTATTATAATAAATCTTATTGTATGGTTGATATATTTTAAACAGAAATTTAATTTTACCTAATAATCCCGACTGACAAACTAATTATCTGAAAAAAGGTAAAGAAAACACAATAAATTGAATAATAAATCAAATAAAACGTACTTTTTAATTAACTTTTTGGCTTCATTATTAAAAATATATATTTTTTGTAATTAAATGTAAATGTGATTTATTGTTGTTTATTTTATTTTCAGACATTATTGGTCAGATTTTCTCAGTATTTTGCTGTTTTTAAATCTGATTTGTTGCATTAGATTCAAACTAGATTTTCACTTTTCAATACAAACAAGTTTGTAGTTTTATCAACATAAAGCTGAAGTTTAACTGAATTAATAGTTTAGTTTTGACCCCAAAATCAGCAGAAAATCACAGAATTCAACATCTCTAATTCCACTTCCTTTATTTACATACAAAACACAGTATAAAGTGTTACAGCGTCATAAAAAATAAATTCTGTACAAACGTTTGTGACTGTTAGAGAACAATCAGGTCGTGAAGGATATCTACAGATATTTACAGAAGAGCTTCACCGGGACGCGGCGGCTCGTGTGCTTCAGTACGGTCAAGATGGAGTTAAAAACTGACAACAAAAACAAAAACACTGCTGTGTGCTGCAAACATAATATGAACAAAAAAAACACCAAATTATGAGCTTTTTCCAGGACGTTGTTGGTTTGATAATAAAAAAAGCCAATGAGGAAGACAACAAATACAAAGACATCATTTTATTTCCTCCAAACAAAACCTGCAGCTTCAGTAAAACGCAGTAATTATTCAACAATCTTTGGTTTCTTTAATTAAAAGGAGAAAAAAAAACAGAAGTCTTAAACTGTTAAGTTGTCTTTGTTGCTAAGCGCTCTTCGACTCAAAAACGTCACCTGTCAATCAAACACTGTGGGCGGTACTAGTTGATGATCATGGCTGCTAATGCTAACGCTAACTACCACTAACTCTAACCAAACAGACAATGCAGCAGTTAAGAGCTACTCAACTGTTATTGACCCTTCCTAAACCCCGCCTAGCACATAGCTTATTTATTCCCAGGGTGGCGAAGTCATGACCCGCCCTCCTCTGCCTCTGATTGGCTCGTACTCAGAAAAAAGGGGCGGGACTTAGGAAGTGTGTCATTAGCAGTAAAATGCAGTGCGACAGTCATTAACTACAAACATGTTTGCAGACGACTACTTCCTGTCTGTCAGTCTTCCAACGTGGCGGCATCGAACCGGCGGTGAGGCTCAAACACTGAACGTCGTCCCCGAAGCTTCTAGCTGGCCATCCACAGGGTGAAGGGGATGAGGAGGGTGGGCAGGGCGGTGCTGGGGGATATTCCCAAACACGCCATGGACAGCAGACCCAGCAGCGCCGTCAGCAGGACGTTACGCTGGTCCCGAATCAGCGACTTCAGCCACTCACAGAACTGGAAGACGGGAAATAATATTAATCAATATTTAATGTTTCAATAAGAGGAAACTTTATTAGAAACAGCAAAACATTCAAGTTTCCTTCAAAATCCTTTAAAAAACAAGTTTGTTTGTTGTTGTTAAAAGGAATCGACCGATGTATCGTTATCAGATTAACTAGCATCATTCAGGCTATAATGAGAAGTATAATGTCGTCCCTTTGAGGGAGGTTATTTTGCTAAATGGGGGGCAACAGGGGCCCACAGCTCACTTTTGCCCCGGGGCCCCCGGAGGGTTTGATCCGGCCCTGCTAGAATGTGCAAATCTCTTTTTGTAATCTTCCCAAAACAACATATTACAGCTGAGAGGGCTAAAGATAAGTGCTAACGATCGCTAACAGCTAACTAGCTTTTTTCTGAAGATTTCAACCCGTAAAGAAATTTCACATTTCAAGCTCAAGAAACTTTAAAGTGCAGAAAGATTTCTCCTGCAAATATTCCCTCAGTGAGAACTTCTACTGAAGGAATCCAGCCTATAATTGATCTGTTGTTTATTTTACTGTGGGGCCCCCTGAGGCCCCTGTTAGAGCTCCTGTCGAACAAGTTCCCAAAGTTTGGTACGCAACTTGAAGTCACATTACGAGGAAACATGGCGGAGAAGAAGGAGGCAGAAGGATAGAGAGCACATAGCTGCCCTGGTGACCTCTCATGACATTATATTTTACAACTGTTAGATGTAGCGATGGAGATATTTACCGTATTTTCCGGACTATAAGTCGCACTTTTTTTCATAGTTTGGCTGGTCGTGCGACTTATATATGAAATTTAACATGTTTTTGAATAATAATTTCGACATGAAACGAGAAGTAGCCTAAACATTACCATCCAGCCCCGCAGAAGAGGAGACAGCGCTTCGTCTTCCTCCGGAGTTGGCGGAGATGTCCAGAAGCGACACGGAGGACGAAGAATTTAATGGATGGTGAACTGCTGTAAAATACATTTCTAAATAAGGTAGCCTCCCGAGTATTTGCTCTGCTGCCGGCGTTTGCCTAGACATCGCCCAAAATGCTTGATTGCATTGCATTCTCCACATTTTTAGCTAAATTTTCATGTACCACATCAGCATTTTTGTTCAGTGAATCTTTTGTAAACATTCCCGGTAGAATTCTCAATCTTTTTGGCCTCTATGTGTCCAGTTACATAGTCTCTGTCTGTTCTTGGTCATGGATTTTGTGAAATACATTTCTAAATAAATGCGACTTATGTCCGGAAAATACGGTATAGATGCAGAAAACTTTGGATTGTCATGCAAAATATGTGACTGTTGCAACACAGGAAGAATACAGTTTTCTGACTCATGGTCAACCGATATGGGTTTTTTACTGGTCAATACCAATATTTAGCAAGCAAGGCTGGCGATGGATGATATATAATGCCAATATCAAACTACAGGAAAGTATATCGTGTAGAATTTTAGTCTTTTCTATAGAAAATTCTGACATATGTTTACATCAGGATGCATGAGAGTTACAGAGTAATCAGTTGAAGACATGAAGACCTCAGCAGACAGATCTTCAGTCTTACTTTGTACAGTGCTGGTCTGACTGGCTGTCTGCAGTCCAGGTCTTGTTCTAGATCTTTCTCCACACTGATGAACCAGACTGGTCCCAGTATGAGGTGATGCACTGGCGGCAGAACCAGTGTCCACAGCTGGTAGAGACTGGATCCTTCAGGACGTCCTGACACAAAGAACAGCAGGACAGCTGATCCTCCACAGAAACATGAGTCCTCTCCTTCTCTCTGTGGACACAAAGACATTTATTTTCAAGAAAGTGGGAATTAGGTGAGGATTTTAAATTCTATTCTGAATTTTACAGGGAGCCAGTGCAGAGACGCTAATACAGGAGAGATGTGATCTGATGACATGACTGTTTCTAGTGGAAGCACAGAGAAGTGTGTAAGACAGCAGCTCTGCTTCCTGGTCCCAACTCTGGACTGTCAGGTTTTAGAAATAAACTTTGCCATATTTTTAGATAAGAGAGAAGAAAAGTCTCTAAAAGAAGGAAGTAGGTCCGAGTGTTTAGGTAGAACTAGTCTACGTTTAAATGTTAAGCGGGTAAATAACTGCTGTAACGAGTAAAACTAGTTTGTTTTTAGTGTTCACTGGACAGAGCTAACAGCAGCAAACACTGTACACAGGAGCAGGAAGTAAACCGGTAATGACTCAGTACGCTTACCGTTGCACGTCCAACCGGATAATCAGTGATTTATAACAGTGATAACAATAAATCCTCCTCAATGTGGCACACTGGAGCTTTAACAACAAACAGAAAGATTGCATCGACACAGACTCAGAGGGTGGAGGCGGAGAGGGGAGGGACTGAGATATCTAAGAGTGGAAGTATTTGGTGTCGGTGTGACAGTTGAACTCGTGGTTGAATTAACTGCAGATTTGTACACTAGAAATACTGACTGAATTTACTTCTTTTCATTTTAACCAACCACAATGAAATCCTTAACACTGTAAACACCCAGAGATCTCCGGACACTTGAAGAGAATGACACAGTAGCTGACTGTGTCGATGCCTGTTCCAAACACTGCAAATGTCAATAAATAATTCAAAGAAATTTTATGAATCCTTATTAACCTGATCAAGTGTATTTGAGAACAGTTTATACTGTCACACAGTGTGTAAGGAAACATACAGTCTGCAGTATATGTTTAACACAGTGTGGAGATCAACTGGTGATAGCCTACAACATTTTACTATCGATCATGTCGCGTCTACACTTTTATCTCATCAATCACAATGATATTATATACACAACAGCACACTCTTTCATCCAAGTTAGACAAATGTCTGTTAAAACTTTAATCACTAGAGGGTCTACAATATACAAATCCGATTCACATGTCACAACTTTGTGGGATTTTGAATAAATTGGACAGAGATTATAAGATGTGATAGAATTGTGGTATTATATATAGAAACAGTCAGTATATGTTTAATACCATCTTGATGTAGAGTTGTGGCGAAGCATTATATGACCAGATTAACTTGTGATGCAACGTCTGTCTACCATTGATCACGTTTCATATTAAAGTTTACAGACTTTTATCTTTTATTAATATTATTTATTATATTATTATTATTTTCTATACATGTCAGAAGAGTCTTTCAACCAAATTAGACATTGTTACTAATTTTACAAATAGGGGTATAACTTATTCAAATCCACAGAGTTGTGACATGTGCAGCAAACATGTTGACTAAACTAAACTAAACTAAAATTTTGTAGACTATTGGGATGAGTGAGCGAAACGTCTAGATTTTCTAAGATGTATTGTAAAGCTGTTGTATGATTACAATATATGATATCCAAAGGAGTCTTCGATGTATACTCGGGAAGGACTCAGAATGGAAACAACTGTAGCAATCAGAAGTTGTTAATGTCTCCACGTAGTGAGGAGCAGACGCCAACATTATTGTCCCAGTAAAGTGTTTCTATTGCAGTGTTTTAAAAGTCACCAACAAATGAATGTCATAGAAGTAGTCAGAATATATATTTCCTGGTTCAACAATAAGGAGTCCTAAAAAGCCACACCTACACACATCTGCCTCAGTATCACCAGTCAAACTTTTAACCTCCACATCCATTTCATAGCAGCTGAGCAGGAAGGTGGAAACAGGGTGAGTGTTCATACAACATTATTCTTGTTTTACTGTCAGAACCTGAGCCAGTTGTGTGTCTGTGAACTGCTGAGGAAAGTCAGAATGAACTCAACTGTTTGATTTATCTGTGGATACAAAGTCTGAGTAAAAACTTCTATTAATTATTTGTGTTGTGCTTTCAGTAATCAGCTCTCAGGAGAGGCCACTGCTCACAAACACTCAGTAAAATGTGTGTAAAGAAAGAATTGATGGGGTTAGCAGATCTGCTGATACAGAAACATTAAAACCTGTTGGATGTTAGTTCAGTAATTTAGACTCTGCTGTTATCTGCTGGTACAGCACCTCTCTGCATCAAACACAAGCATCAGACTGATTTAAGAATTTAATTCAAGTGGACATCAAACAGCCTGATTTTAACCAGTTTTACAGAATTGAGTGCGTTGAAATTGTTTTCTATAGATAAAATGAGGACATGACTACTGAAGTCCCCCCCTAGCTTCCTGTTACAGGAAACGTGAAGCAAACCGCACTCTGCTTCCTCTTTAATGCAAGAATGTGAGAAATTTCTGAGTATGCGCTGTGAGCGTTACTGGACACACTCTACTGAAAATGCACTGTGTCTCTTCAGACTGTACAATGGCAGACTGTGAGCCAGATGGTTCTAGCGCCACACTGTGGCTGGTAAGAGGCATGGTTGGATAGACCATGAACTTGAAGCAGTAGCTACTCAGGATCCGGAACGTTAAGGTGCAGTTAGGAGGAAAAACAGCAGAGCTCAAATACATATTGTACTCTAGAAAAAATATTTCAGCTAACATTAACATATTTACTGTAAAACTTCCAATAAAAGCAGGGTCCCTAATAGACGCAGGTCTCATTTAAAAGCCTGGTGTGGCTACACGTTTGACAACAGGGGCGGAGCTAAAGGGGTGGCCGGAGTAGCACTGGCCACCCCTGGAACCTGATTGGACACCCTGGGTGCCGCCCCAGTTGATTGACAGGTCACTGCACCTCACCTCAGATAACAATGAAGGGGAAGGGAGATATTTCCAACGTTTTTGCTAAAAAAAAAACCAAATCAGACACAGATCAGGCACTGACAGACCCCAGCCTAGATATCAGCAGCCCGGGCAGCTCCCAACATGAAACTAGCCAGGCAAATCATTCATTAATTCTCATACCAATGCCTTCTTTATTTGATCCTTGAGTCTTGCGTCTAGTGTCCGTGATGTGCAGCCTTCTCTTTGTTTTGCCAAGACATTGACTTTTCCCACTGTTGTTTTTAATTTTCTGAATGAATGACGGTGCGCCGGTTTAATTGCTGTGCCAGAAACTGAAAGTGAAACTTAGGTCTATTTCCTCCAGCCACTTTCCATCTGTCATAAAGCTCTATTTTCTGAGTTTAATTCAACAGTCAAGAAGGCATGTTAACTACCAGGTTAGCTCAGTCGGTACAGCTGGCGAACCATGTACGGAGTTGCTGCAGTGGCCCGGGTTCGAAATCGGATTTTCCTTTATCAGGCCTAGTATATGGCCCCCCTCATAAAGCCTTGACCACCCTCTGGCCACCCCTTGTATAAAAGTCTAGGTCCGCCACTGTTTGACAAATAAACGCAGGTCTGGATTTTATAGAAATTATTTCGATGTATAAAACCTCTTAAAAGCTGTGTCGTATATGGTCGCCCACTTGAGAGAGTTTCAAGTCGTTTCAATCTACTACACAAATATAAATGTTTAAACTTCTGTCAATATGTACATAATGAACATCATTAGATCAGTTATAGATTCTCCAGAATTCAATCGTTCACTATATTTTACGAAAATGACCAACAACAAAGTATAACGTTAATTCAGTCTGACTTACAGGTAAAATGGTAAACAAGAGAGAAGGAAAAATACCTCTGAAGTGATCATAATCATCATGTTAGTCGTCAAATTTGCTGAAGAAAACTCAAGAGAAGCAGCAGTTAGAGTTTAGTTTAGTTTTGTGCTAAAGGAATTAAACGCCTGTCCCAAATAGACGCCTGTTTAAGCAAATAAATGCCCGTGCTATTATTAGTTTTATGGTAAAATATTACATTGAGTGGAAGATTTTATAGAATAGAATTCACTTTATATACAATCATCCCCAAAACAACATGTAGTGAAATCTGTCCTCTGCATTTAACTCATCCTAAGTACTACGAGCAGTGGGCGACCACTGTACAGCGCCCAGGAGCACCGACTGGAGAATTAACATACATGTTTGGATGGTTGGGGACACTGGAGCACCGGAGGACACCCCATGCAAACACGGGGAGAACACACAGAAATACCCTGCCCCAGTCCGGAAGTGAACCTACAACCTTTTTGCTGTGAGGCAACAGCCTTCCCACCCTGATTTACATTTGTGACAAATAACTTTTATTCAAAGGCAGCTTGGATTGTTAGTCATCAATACGTTGTCATGCAGAGAAGACGTATTGATTGAATATAGTTTAGTTATGCTGGTAATGTTATACTCAATCATTCATTCAGTACACAGTATGCAGTACATACTGACTGAGTATGTAATGTGCAGTATGTTATTATGTGACACAGCTTTGGTCTGGTTCTTATTTCATGCACTGCAGAACAGGAAACAGAGCTGACTGTGGAACATTGGACGCTTTCTGAGGTTAACATCTAAGAACTGTTGTCTTATCCACATTTCAATGTGTTCACCTTAAAGCTGTGGTTTCAGGATGATTTTATCTTTCTGGTGTTGTTTGGTGTTGTTGCTGCCAGCGTGAATAAAAACAACAGCAGTTCCTTTATTCCAGAACTAACAGTTGGTGGAACGTAAGCTAACTGAAAATGAGACTTCAGCTGTTGTGTTCTTCTGAAAGAATGAAAGGATCTAACAGTTCATTAGCATCCTTAACATTAACAGTTTCCATGTGGTGGTGCTTTAACTCAAAGATGGCTGTCTTTAACTGAAAGAAGTGTGAGCAGTGTCCCACTTCAAAATGACATTAAGTTCATCCCAGCAGCAGCAGGAGGAGCATTAACTGGACTCTGCACACAAATACTGCAAACTAACACAGCTCCTGTGACGGCCAATCAGAACCTCCTGTTGTTTCTCTGATACATTAGTGTAACTGTTTTCCTTCAGGTTGCCAACACTGCCTGACTTTAACAGAGAGCCACGATGACAGCAGTGGACCTTTTCAACACTCTAGAGGATTTAATAGATGAGGAATTCAAGAACTTCAAATGGTATCTGAAGCAGCCCGACATCCTGGAAGGCTACGAACCCATCAAAGAATACAAGCTGGAGAAGGCAAAAGAAAGGCAGGACACAGTGGACCTGATGGTGAAGACCTTTGACCTTGATGGAGCTCTGAAGGTGACCAAGAAGGTTTTAGAGAAGATAAACAGGAACGATCTGGTGCAGAGTCTGCCAGACACCAGCTCAGGACCAGAAGGTCAGTCACACTTTATTTATTTGTATTTCAGGTAAAGAGTAGGTTTACACAACATTGACAACACGATCCTTGTAAAGGAACAGTGTCTCCAAGTACAGATTGTGTTTACCAAAGAGTAAAACAGGAGGCCTGATCTGGTTATTATGAGAGAATGTTAAGTTATCAATCATTGCTATTTGAGAGGACAGAGGCATGATGGAGCCACCTGATTTCATTCTCTTTTATTTAACCCTTTGTGTAAAACACTGGGAGATATTAAGGTGCCTGAGTAACCTGGATGGTTCTATGCTCATGTGTCCCTATGTGTTGTGTTCATGTGACCCCATGATAATCAGCAGGACTACACACTCCCACACAGACACACACACCAGAGAGTCTCTCAGGATACAGCCCCAGCAGGCAGCAGCCCCCCGTCCCTACACTAATGCCACCGTGGGTTTTAAGAGTCCCTTTTGTCCCACTTTAGAAGTTATAGTTCAACATTTGGTTCCTGCTTTGGGATTCTAGCAGTTTATTTCACTTTCTACCAACTAACCTCACACAGCTTATCTGTTAGAGAAGGCACTATTCAGGGGAAAGAGGATGGTGGAGCTACTTTTAGACTAGTGAACTTCTAATTTCCATTTAATTGACTGTGAAGTTAGTCAACGGCATCCCTAATAGCTATTAAAGCTCCAGGGGTCTCTGAATGGTGGTCAGTCTGTCACACCCTGGTCGGTGTCTCTTTACCTCTCGTTACACAGCACGTCACCATGATGCCACACCTCGTAACAGTGGTTGTCCTGTGCAGTTCTCTGCTACATCTTTTAAATGCTGGGAGGGAGCGAGCTAGCAGAATTTGGGTGTGCAATTACACTTTTAGGGTCATGGTATAACCAGGAATTATTGTTATATGCAGCCAGGAAATACAGTTGATAAATAGTGCAGAAACCCTGAGCGTGTATAGACTCAGAGGAAGCACCCTTCTCTATTAACAAAAGTATGTTCAGACTGAAGGCTCAAGTATGTTGAGGCAGATAAAGTCAATACAAAGATTAGACAGGATCACCCAGACACACTGACTATCAACCCTGATGATTTTTGTTTGTGTTTGTTCAGGAAGTCATTCTGAAGTTTGTCAGCAAAAACTTAAATCTAACCTGAAGAAGAAGTTCCAGTGTGTGTTTGAGGGGATTGCTAAAGCAGGAAACCAAACCCTTCTGAGCCAGATCTACACAGAGATCTACATCACAGAGGGAGGGACTGCAGAGGTCAATGATGAACACGAGGTCAGACAGATTGAAACAGCATCCTGGAAACCAGACAGACCAGAAACAACAATCAGACAAGAAGACATTTTTAAAGCCTTGACTGGAAGAGATAAACCAATCAGAACAGTGATGACGAAGGGAGTAGCTGGAATTGGGAAAACAGTCTTAACACAGAAGTTCACTCTGGACTGGGCTGAAGACAAAGCCAACCAAGATATACAGTTCACATTTCCATTCACTTTCAGAGAGCTGAATGTGCTGAAAGACAAAAAGTTCAGCTTGGTGGAACTTGTTCATCACTTCTTTACTGAAACCAAAGAAGCAGGAATCTACAGGTTTGAAGAGTTCCAGGTTGTGTTCATCTTTGACGGTCTGGATGAGTGTCGACCTCCTCTGGACTTCAACAACACTGAGATCCTGACTGATGTTACAGAGTCCACCTCAGTGCATGTGCTGCTGACAAACCTCATCAGGGGAAAACTGCTTCCCTCTGCTCGTCTCTGGATAACCACACGACCTGCAGCAGCCAATCAGATCCGTCCTGTGTATGTTGACATAGTGACAGAGGTCAGAGGGTTCACTGACGCACAGAAAGAGGAGTACTTCAGGAAGAGGTTCACAGATGAGGAGCAGGCCAGCAGAATCATCTCCCACATCAAGACATCACGAAGCGTCCACATCATGTGCCACATCCCAGTCTTCTGCTGGATCACTGCTACAGTTCTGGAGGATGTGTTGAAGACCAGAGAGGGAGCAGAGCTGCCCAAGAGCCTGACTGAGATGTACATCCACTTCCTGGTGGTTCAGTCCAAAGTGAAGAACGTAAAGTATGATGGAGGAGCTGAGACAGATCCACACTGGAGTCCAGAGACAAGGAAGATGATTGAGTCTCTGGGAAAACTGGCTTTTGAGCAGCTGCAGAAAGGCAACCTGATCTTCTATAAATCAGACCTGACAGAGTGTGACATCGATATCGGAGCAGCCTCAGAGTACTCAGGAGTGTTCACACAGATCTTTAAAGAGGAGAGTGGACTGTACCAGTACAAGGTCTTCTGCTTCATCCATCTGAGTCTTCAGGAGTTTCTGGCTGCTCTTCATGTCCATCTGACATTCATCAACTCTGGAGTCAATCTGCTGGCAAAACAACAAACAAAATCCCTTATGTCTAAATTATTTAAAGACAAACAGAAACTGAAACATCTCCACCAGAGTGCTGTGGACAAGGCCTTACAGAGTCCAAATGGACACCTGGACTTGTTCCTCCGCTTCCTCCTGGGTCTTTCACTGGAGACCAATCAGAATCTCCTACAAGGCCTGCTGACACAGACAGGAAGTAGCTCAGAGACCAATCAGGAAACAGTCCAGTACATCAAGAAGAAGATCAGTAAGAATCTCTCTGCAGAGAGAAGCATCAATCTGTTCCACTGTCTGAATGAACTGAATGATCGTTCTCTAGTGGAGGAGATCCAACAGTCCCTGAGTTCAGGAAGTCTCTCCACAGATGAACTGTCTCCTGCTCAGTGGTCAGCTCTGGTCTTCATCTTACTGTCATCAGAAAAAGATCTGGATGTGTTTGACCTGAAGAAATACTCTGGTTCAGAGGAGGCTCTTCTGAGGCTGCTGCCAGTGGTCAAAGCCTCCAACAAAGCTCTGTAAGTACAGACAGAGTCGGACTTTTGTATTATTAGTTAAATACTCTGCTGTCTGCTTTATTTGTTATTGTATTAATAACACAAATGTTATTCTGTCATTATTAATGTTGATTGTTGTCTCTCCAGACTGAGTGGCTGTAACCTCTCCGAGAGAAGCTGTGAAGCTCTGTCCTCAGTTCTCAGCTCCCAGTCCTCTCGTCTGAGAGAGCTGGACCTGAGTTACAACAACCTGCAGGATTCAGAACTGAAGCTTCTGTCTGCAGGACTGGAGAGTCCACACTGTAAACTGGAAACACTCAGGTCAGATCAAGTTAGTTTGTCTTCAGTCATTTGAAATATGGTTCTAAACTATCACCTCCTTGCAGGGTAAACAGTTTCTCTCATGTCAGAATTTCGGAATCATTAAATTTGGTCATCAGGATTTCAGATTTCAGAAGCTGCTTTCACCCTCAGAAAAACAACACTGGGTCATCCTGTTGTTCCTGATATTTAGGGACGTCCCCGACTGCCGATGTTCTGAGTAGATAATTAGTCGTTAGTTAAAGTCAATAATCGACTGCTCATTGAATGTTTGATATTACTTTAATTATTTAAATAAATATACATGACAGCGGCCTGTTAAATGCTAACAAATAAATCCGTAATGATTGTGAATCAGAACAACCAACAAGGAGACCGAACATTTAGTTCATTTATTCCAACCTAGTGTAACATCACACAGTCTGGTTGTTCAACACACGGAATAAATAACTTCCAACTTCACTCTAACAAATCCTGTAGGACATATGGATACGATGGATGACGTTAACAGTTACTGACTAATTAACTGGTTACAAACTCTATACCAATGTTAATCTTGTTAAATGAACTAATGTAGCTTTTGTCTCTTCTGAGCTGATATGAGCAGAGTAAATAACAGGTACATTTAGAGTCTTTCATTAACAGCAATGCATGTAGGAGACTACAGAACTCCCATAACAATGAAGACATGCTGAATTCCTCTGGACCAAACATTATCCCAGATCTAAACTATCATCATCGTGTAAACACTGCCATATTGTGGAAATGTCAGGAAATAACAGTTCACAAATAGTCCTTCAAAATGTGGGCATTTCTGTCATATAAGGTTTAACGTTCAACAAAAAATAATAGCCCTCAAGCAATGTTTTGGGATTTGTGCACAACTTTTTTTTTCATTTTAAGTTTTAAAATTCTACGTCCAACAATTCAACTTAAAAACATATTTGTAAAAATGCAAAAACATATGCCATGGAACCAACAATATGCATTGTAACACCATTTTAAAACACTGTTATAACATTGGACACGTACATTTCAGAAAATAAATCAAAAGTAATGAAACATTACTGTAATGTTGCTAGCACACATTTTGCTAACTTGAGAAAATGTCAAATTGTAAATTGTTTGTAAATTAGTGTTCCATTTTAAGTAGGCTATATCCATTAATTGTGACTTTATTCTATTTAACATGTGGAGTAAATGTGTGTAGTATGTTCGTGTATGACTGCTCCACAGTTTTTGAAGACCAGTGTGTACAACTGCCTTTGTAACAATTGTCCATGTGGTAAAATCTGTGTGTGTAATGTAAGTGTATGAGACTTTAACTTAGCCAACAATTCAGTCTCAAGTCTACTGAGCAAACTGAATAGTCCTGAACAACTTCTAATTTTGAACTTTCCAAGTCAAACACAAAAAAATCTGCATTGCAGATATGGAAAAATACCTGGCTTCCATGAGTCTGTTTTCAGCTCATTCATCCCATGAGCTTGTTCTTCAAGAACTGTGCCTTGGATGACAACCTCTGCCCATCCAGATTCATGAGAATCTTTTGCAGGACTTCAAAAGTGCATTTGAGCTCCGGTGGGTAGCTTAGGTTCAAACAGTATATCAGTCCGAATAACAGAGCACAAGCAATCGCAATGCTCCCCAAACCGGTGAGAACCTCCACACCTTCAATCAGGACACCTCTGTCCTCTGGGTCATCTCCAGGCTGTGCATCCTGCTGCTGTATGACATAAACTCCCATCACAGTTTGCTCCATGGCTTCAGTGTTGGCCTCAGTGTTCTGTGAAGTAAAATATGACAATAAATACATTTGTTTGAGTCTAGATATGGGTGGCAGGAGACTGGAAGCAAAAAAAGGTAAATATGCTAATTGCTGATCATAACATTATAAAAACATTTCCAATTTTATGAATAAAAGCCCAATTTAATCAGTACAACTGGAGATGTACGAGAATAATACAGATGCACCCATTACAAAAAGTAAAAAGTGAAATGAATTGAATGAAATGCAGTGAATTACATATCACGCAAGTAAATGTATGAAATATGTGCTGTAAGTCTACATCTTTGTCACACCTAGTGAATGTAACTCACCATGTATTCCTTCACAAGTTTCTCATGGTTTTCATTGAGGGAGATGCACAAGGACTTGAGGTCCCCACCACAAACCTTCCTGCCCAACAAAGCAAAGTCAGAGAGAGCGAAAAACAAGAGAGAGGCTTTTCAAAGGTCACTCCGTCTCTGATTAAATAGTAAGAAACCTATATTTCACGTAGTTATATGTGAAAAACATTACGGCTCTACGCCGCTTTCCCACCTACGTCGCACCCTTCAAAGTCAGCAAACTCGCGTGGAGAAACAGTGATAACTACCAGATACTCATGAAACACACCTCATTCAAAGTCGACAGAAACCAAATAAATCTTACAAAAACCGCCAGGTTAGCCACTGTTTCAATAATAAACGACTAAGTTGGAAAAAAAATGTAATTCACCAATTCAATTACATGTGAAAACATTCTGGCTCTACACACGGTTCTCTGTTATATCGCGCTCCTCAAAGTCAGCAAACTCCACTGCTAAATCATTTTTTTGAAACCACGCAGATAACCACGAAACACACCTCATTCAAAGTCGACAGCAACAAAATAAAATTCACTAAAACAATTCAAATATTTCTCACAAAATACTATTTATCACTTACACTGCTGACCTGAATACATTTATCAAGAGATATGTGAATTACTTACCTCACTATCAAGTTTAGGATTCACTCCGCGCCCGCTCCTTAACGTCTCAACGGACTTCTCCGCATCCGGTGGGCGTGCCGTGGAGCATGCACAATAGCTGATGATATCAGAGTCGCTGGTTTGATGGACCTCATTCTCATTGGATTGCCATGAATGAATTTAACCCATCAGAATTTTCTTTGAGTCATGTACAACAAACAAGAATGAAGTATTTAATGGACATAATCATGATTTATTCATGTAATGTAAGCATATTATTAGTTTGCTAATCAAACACATGCCCTAGTGATTTTTTTGAGTGTATCTGTAGTAATAATAATATAATAATAACCATAATAATAATAATATCTGTAATATTGAGGCTCCACCAGGATCCATGAGAACCTGCGAGATGAGAAAGCACAAGAACTCTGGGGAAGAAGTGAAGTTAGTAACATGCATTAATGGGACATGAATGAGTGCAGAAAGAGAGAGGAAGAGAGGAGCTCAGTTGTTGTTTTTTATTTAATATTAAACCCTATATTAAGTATATATTGATGTAAATAGGCTTTAAAACTCAATTCATCATACTTAAACACCAATTTTTGACCCCAGGGCCATTGCACTGAAAATAATGCATCCTACTGTATCAAGTCCATTATTTACTTCAGTTTTACCATTTTCCAGCAGACTGAGCCTGTATAGAGTTTGCCCTATTGGGGAAATGCATGTAATGTCTCTGGTTTCCACTAGAGACACTATTGCCTATATTATTAAGCACTGAAGCAGATCTATGCATCACAAATGCTGTTTACGGATGTCACAGAGTGGTATGAGCAATGTGTGTGTGTGTGTGTGTGTGTGTGTGTGCAGGCTAGAGATAGAAATCATATTGTACTGCAGGTCACATTTTGCCTTCTCTCTCTCTCTAATGTTGCGTTGTGAGTATTTGCCTTGCGTTGAGTTTGCACAAGTTTACTCGCGGGATCATTCCTATTTGACTTTTAATATAAATTTGAATATTGGCCCTTTAATCTGGATTACAACAGTGGTATGATCCTAAAACATTTAGCTGTGATTTCAACAATCTGATCAAAATGATGCTGAAATAACTGTTTTCTGAATGGGGTTTGGTTGGTCAGGACTATGCTAACTAGCTCATAGTAAAGTAAAACCGACAGCTGGAATCAAGTAACTATTTTAAAGTGAGTATTTTCAGCAGTCAGCAGGTAGTCTGCTTTCCTGTCTTACTTGGTTTCTGTATAAATATGAAGTAGTATCATGGAGCTCTGGGTGCACACAGACAGGCTGTTTATTCCTCCAGAAGCTCCAGCTGTCTTCTGCAGAGCTACCCAGACTCAAACAGCTGTCTGTGGGCCAGCAGCAGCAGCTCTGTCTCTCCTTCCCATACAACACTGCAACCGCCCCACAATGTGCACCAGTGTTTCTCTCAAACTTTAATATTTTCAACTCGTGCAAAATTATTAATGGGAAATTAACGTTGCCCGGCACAAATTAGCATCTTGTATTGACTTTGTATGTAATCTTTTGTCTCTAAGATCTTTTGGATCTTGAGTGGAACCTTCAATCACTTTCTGTGGCTTTTTCTTTGTGTTTGGCTGCACAACATGAGTTTGTATAGATGGAGCCACTGGTGGAGCTGGCAGAGGTTAAGAGCTGAAGTCACTACGTCTTTATTGAAGCAGCAGCACGTTGTCATTAATATTAATGAGAGCTCTTTTTCACTCTTTGTATTTTACAGTTTGCAACCTGCATCCTGTTGGGTTCAGGTGTTTGGAGTTTCCATTTTCTAAACTTGTACATTGTAAACCTTCTTCAGCTCTGAACAGATTATTAAACACTGAATGATTTCAAGCAGGAACATTGTCTTCTAAACTCACATCTTTTATTCTTTATTCAGATTGAGTGACTGCTGGTTGTCAGAGATCAGCTGTTCTTCTCTGGTCTCAGCTCTGAAGTCCAACCCCTCCCATCTGAGAGAGCTGGACCTGAGTGGAAACGACAACCTGAAGGATTCAGGAGTGAAGCTGCTGTGTGGTTTTCTGGAGAGTCCACACCGTAGACTGGAGACTCTGAGGTCAGACACCATGTTTTCTTTCTGTGCTGAGATGAATGTGATGTTAAGTTGTGCTGACAGTAAAGTGCAGACATAAGGCTGATATTATACTGATCCACACTGAGTATCTGAATGCTAAAGGCTGTTTTCTTCTTCAGTGGTTTAGTCCATTGACTGTGGCAGAGCAATGTTGAGCTCCACATTTAAAACCTTCATAGAACAAGAAGAATCTACACTGAATAATTCACTCTTTATTTCCATCTTATATTCCCCATCATGTGTTTTAAAAGAAATGATGACAATAAATACAATGAATCAATCAATAATCTCTATTTCAACTATCAGACAATAACTAATAGATTCACTTTTTACTTTTTCCAACATTTGTTTGTTGTTTGTTCACATTTCCCCCAAATTCATCCTTTTTTAAATAATCTTTTATTTACTGTGACATCAAACTGAATCCACATACAAACAACATATAGGAAGACAACACATGAGACAATGACAACATAAACAATAACAGGGTCAGTATGGGCAATATGAGTGTCTGTAAGGTATGGACAGGAGGAATAACATCATATATATATATATATACATTTATATAAGTATATATGTACATATAGTTTTAATATTATAATGCCAATAATTGTATCATGTATTCAGTAAATAACTACATAAGTAAAGTGGAACTAAATAATATGGTCATATAGTAATTAAATAATATGAATTAATAATATTATAACAATCATTCCAATACTTTATATTTTATTATATTTCAAATAGGACAGTGAAGGGGGGGCAATAGACCCCTCACCACCCAGCAATACGGCTGGAGGATACAGCGGGACATTATTATTGTTATTATTATTATTATCAGTATTATTATTATTATTATTATTATTATTATTATTATTATTATTTATTCACTATTTCTAATATTATTTATTTATTCTTGTAATGATCGTTATTTTATTATTATTATTTATTACTATTTATTGTTATTGACATTAATGTTATCATTATTATTATTATTGTTGTTGTTGTTCATTATTATTATTATCATATTATACTATTATTAACAATAATGTTATATTTTATAATTATTATAATATTAATGTATTATTATTATGTTATGTCATTTACTTTATTATTATTGTTATTATCACCTTGTTATTTAATATTATTAATACTATGAGTATATTCCATTATTATTGTTTCATTATTATTTTGATTATTTATCATCATTAACTTTATTATTATTATTATTATTATTATTATTATTATTATTAACTTTATAATTATTTTTCCAACATTATTATTATTGTCATTTACATTATTATTATTATTATTATTACTATTGTTATGATTATGATCAGCTGGTGCCGTTGTCATTGGTTACCACGTTGGTTTCCATGGTTTTGATTGGCTACGTCATTAACAACGAGCCTCCTCCACACGCGGCTCACCTGCTGATGTAAAAACAGAATCGCAGGTGGAAAAATGTGACAAAGACAAAAATGAACACAATGACAAAGTCACTCTACTCATTTTAGAGAAAAGCTCATTGATTAGGACATAGTAATGTTGATCTCCACATTTAAAACCTGAACACATCTGATTGGATTATAAATGATTTCATCTTCATCTTTTATTCTTTATTCAGATTGAGGAACTGCAGTTTGTCAGAGATCAGCTGTTCTTCTCTGGTCTCAGCTCTGAAGTCCAACCCCTCCCATCTGAGAGAGCTGGACCTGAGTTACAACGACAACCTGAAGGATTCAGGAGTGAAGCTGCTGTGTGGTTTTCTGGAGAGTCCACACTGTAGACTGGAGACTCTGAGGTCAGACACCATGTTTTCTTTCTGTGCTGAGATGAATGTGATGTTAAGTTGTGCTGACAGTAAAGTGCAGACATAAGGCTGATATTATACTGATCCACACTGAGTATCTTAATGCTAAAGGCTGTTTTCTTCTTCAGTGGTTTAGTCCATTGACTGTGGCAGAGCAATGTTGAGCTCCACATTTAAAACCTTCATATAACAAGAAGAATCTACACTGAATAATTCACTCTTTATTTCCATCTTATATTCCCCATCATGTGTTTTAAAAGAAATGATGACAATAAATACAATGAATCAATAATCTCTATTTCAACTATCAGACAATAACTAATAGATTCACTTTTTACTTTTTCCAACATTTGTTTGTTGTTTGTTCACATTTCCCCCAAATTCATCCTTTTTTAAATAATCTTTTATTTACTGTGACATCAAACTGAATCCACATACAAACAACATATAGGAGACAACACATGAGACAATGACAACATAAACAATAACAGGGTCAGTATGGGCAATATGAGTGTCTGTAAGGTATGGACAGGAGGAATAACATCATATATATATATATACATTTATATAAGTATATATGTACATATAGTGTTAATATTATAATGCCAATAATTGTATCATGTATTCAGTAAATAACTACATAAGTAAAGTGGAACTAAATAATATGGTCATATAGTAATTAAATAATATGAATTAATAATATTATAATAATCATTCCAATACTTTATATTTTATTATATTTCAAATAGGACAGTGAAGGGGGGGCAATAGACCCCTCACCACCCAGCAATACGGCTGGAGGATACAGCGGGACATTATTATTGTTATTATTATTATTATTATTATCATTATTATTATTATTATTATTATTATTATTATTATTATTATTTATTCACTATTTCTAATATTATTTATTTATTCTTGTAATGATCGTTATTTTATTATTATTATTTATTACTATTTATTGTTATTGACATTATTGTTATCATTATTATTATTATTATTGTTGTTGTTCATTATTATTATTATCATATTATATTATTATTAATAATAATGTTATATTTTATAATTATTATAATATTAATGTATTATTATTATGTTATGTCATTTACTTTATTATTATTGTTATTATCACCTTGTTATTTAATATTATTAATACTATGAGTATATTCCATTATTATTGTTTCATTATTATTTTGATTATTTATCATCATTAACTTTATTATTATTATTATTATAATTATTATTAACTTTATAATTATTTTTCCAACATTATTATTATTGTCATTTACATTATTATTATTATTATTATTACTATTGTTATGATTATGATCAGCTGGTGCCGTTGTCATTGGTTACCACGTTGGTTTCCATGGTTTTGATTGGCTACGTCATTAACAACGAGCCTCCTCCACACGCGGCTCACCTGCTGATGTAAAAACAGAATCGCAGGTGGAAAAATGTGACAAAGACAAAATGAACACAATGACAAAGTCACTCTACTCATTTTAGAGAAAAGCTCATTGATTAGGACATAGTAATGTTGATCTCCACATTTAAAACCTGAACACATCTGATTGGATTATAAATGATTTCATCTTCATCTTTTATTCTTTATTCAGATTGAGTCGCTGCAGTTTGTCAAAGATCAGCTGTTCTTCTCTGGTCTCAGCTCTGAAGTCCAACCCCTCCCATCTGAGAGAGCTGGACCTGAGTAACAACTACAACCTGAAGGATTCAGGAGTGAAGCTGTGTGGTTTTCTGGAGAGTCCACACTGTAGACTGGAGACTCTGAGGTCAGACACCATGTTTTCTTTCTGTGCTGAGATGAATGTGATGTTAAGTTGTGCTGACAGTAAAGTGCAGACATAAGGCTGATATTATACTGATCCACACTGAGTATCTTAATGCTAAAGGCGGTTTTCTTCTTCAGTGGTTTAGTCCATTGACTGTGGCAGAGCAATGTTGAGCTCCACATTTAAAACCTTCATATAACAAGAAGAATCTACACTGAATAATTCACTCTTTATTTCCATCTTATATTCCCCATCATGTGTTTTAAAAGAAATGATGACAATAAATACAATGAATCAATCAATAATCTCTATTTCAACTATCAGACAATAACTAATAGATTCACTTTTTACTTTTTCCAACATTTGTTTGTTGTTTGTTCACATTTCCCCCAAATTCATCCTTTTTTAAATAATCTTTTATTTACTGTGACATCAAACTGAATCCACATACAAACAACATATAGGAAGACAACACATGAGACAATGACAACATAAACAATAACAGGGTCAGTATGGGCAATATGAGTGTCTGTAAGGTATGGACAGGAGGAATAACATCATATATATATATATACATTTATATAAGTATATATGTACATATAGTGTTAATATTATAATGCCAATAATTGTATCATGTATTCAGTAAATAACTACATAAGTAAAGTGGAACTAAATAATATGGTCATACAGTAATTAAATAATATGAATTAATAATATTATAATAATCATTCCAATACTTTATATTTTATTATATTTCAAATAGGACAGTGGTGGGGGGGCAATAGACCCCTCACCACCCAGCAATACGGCTAGAAGATACAGCGGGACATTATTATTATTATTATTATTATTATCATTATTATTATTATTATTATTATTATTATATTATTATTATTATTATTTGTATAATTAGATTATATATTATTATTATTTATACTATTTATTTACTATTTTTAAAATTATTTATTTATTCTTGTAATAATCGTTATTTTATTATTATTATTTATTACTATTTATTATTTTCATTAACATTATTGTTATCATTATTTTTATTATTATTATTGTTGTTCATTATTATTATCATATTATATTATTATTAATAATAATATTATATTTTATCATTATTATAATATTAATGTTTTATTATTATTTATTGTCATTAACATTATTATTATCATTATCACTATTATTATTATTTAATATTATATTATATTTTATTATTTATTTTTATTATTAATATCATTATTATTATTATTATTCACATTATTATTATTATTATTATTGTTATGATTATGATCAGCTGGTGCCGTTGTCATTGGTTACCACGTTGGTTTCCATGGTTTTGATTGGCTACGTCATTAACAACGAGCCTCCTCCACACGCGGCTCACCTGCTGATGTAAAAACAGAATCGCAGGTGGAAAAATGTGACAAAGACAAAATGAACACAATGACAAAGTCACTCTACTCATTTTAGAGAAAAGCTCATTGATTAGGACATAGTAATGTTGATCTCCACATTTAAAACCTGAACACATCTGATTGGATTATAAATGATTTCATCTTCATCTTTTATTCTTTATTCAGATTGAACAACTGCAGTTTGTCAGATATCAGCTGTTCTTCTCTGGGCTCAGCTCTGAAGTCCAACCCCTCCCATCTGAGAGAGCTGGACCTGAGTTACAACTACAACCTGAAGGATTCAGGAGTGAAGCTGCTGTGTGGTTTTCTGGAGAGTCCACACTGTAGACTGGAGACTCTGAGGTCAGACACCATGTTTTCTTTCTGTGCTGAGATGAATGTGATGTTAAGTTGTGCTGACAGTAAAGTGCAGACAGGTTGATGTTTATGAGGTAAAATCTCCTTCAGATGTGATGACAGTAAAAAAAGGTTCAATGGTTGAAAATAAGTTTTTAAAGTTTGAACTCAGATTTGAAAAGTGAAAAAAAGGATTTAAACATTTGAAAATAACATTTGTATGTCACACTTATAGTTTACAGTTACAATGTTGGCAGTTTGAGTTGGTGAGTGAGTTCAGTTTATTTATTCAGACAGTCTGATTAAGATCAGGATCTGTTGTACAACACAGAGCTGAGAACAAATTACAGACGTACAACATCACAACAACAGTTCAGTCACACAAAGCGTTCATCTCTCACACATTAAACCAAACATTATGAATATCAACCAGAAAACTGTCTAGTATTTACAACATTGATTGAAGCTGTCGTCTGTATTCACACATACAAGTCTGGTGATGAACACATGAAATCCCAGCATGCACTGGTGGAACAACAGGTTTAAATCTCAGAAAAGAGATTGTTAAATATTTGAAAACAGTTTGTTGGATAATGTTTATTTTAATGTAACGTAATCTCTAATCTAATAATAATACAATTTAAATATTTAATGTTAAACCATAGTTAATAATTCCAAACCTTTATTGTAAACTTTAAAATCTCAGTGTTGAAGGATTTTATGCTGATTAACACTGAGCTTCTTGTTGAGCTTCATATTTCAAACATATTTAATAAAACATGACTAATTCAACACTGGTTGATTCTCTCTGAAGCTCTTCATCATTTCATTTCCACCTTTCTCTCATGATCCTCTGAATACAAACAGAAACATATTTTCTTCTCTATCAGACAATAAACATATCAGCTTGTACCAAACCTTTCTGATGATATGTGAACTGAATATTTACACTCAAGATGACAGCATTTTATCTTTAATAGTGGAACCTTCAATCACTTTCTGTGGCTTTTTCTTTGTGTTTGGCTGCACAACATGAGTTTGTATAGATGGAGCCACTGGTGGAGCTGGCAGAGGTTAAGAGCTGAAGTCACTACGTCTTTATTGAAGGAGCAGCACGTTGTCATTAATATTAATGAGAGCTCTTTTTCACTCTTTGTATTTTACAGTTTGCAACCTGCATCCTGTTGGGTTCAGGTGTTTGGAGTTTCCATTTTCTAAACTTGTACATTGTAAACCTTCTTCAGCTCTGAACAGATTATTAAACACTGAATGATTTCAAGCAGGAACATTGTCTTCTAAACTCACATCTTTTATTCTTTATTCAGATTGAGTTACTGCTGGTTGTCAGAGATCAGCTGTTCTTCTCTGGTCTCAGCTCTGAAGTCCAACCCCTCCCATCTGAGAGAGCTGGACCTGAGTATCAACAACCTGAAGGATTCAGGAGTGAAGCTGCTGTGTGGTTTTCTGGAGAGTCCACACTGTAGACTGGAGACTCTGAGGTCAGACACCATGTTTTCTTTCTGTGCTGAGATGAATGTGATGTTAAGTTGTGCTGACAGTAAAGTGCAGACATAAGGCTGATATTATACTGATCCACACTGAGTATCTTAATGCTAAAGGCTGTTTTCTTCTTCAGTGGTTTAGTCCATTGACTGTGGCAGAGCAATGTTGAGCTCCACATTTAAAACCTTCATATAACAAGAAGAATCTACACTGAATAATTCACTCTTTATTTCCATCTTATATTCCCCATCATGTGTTTTAAAAGAAATGATGACAATAAATACAATGAATCAATCAATAATCTCTATTTCAACTATCAGACAATAACTAATAGATTCACTTTTTACTTTTTCCAACATTTGTTTGTTGTTTGTTCACATTTCCCCCAAATTCATCCTTTTTTAAATAATCTTTTATTTACTGTGACATCAAACTGAATCCACATACAAACAACATATAGGAAGACAACACATGAGACAATGACAACATAAACAATAACAGGGTCAGGATGGGCAATATGAGTGTCTGTAAGGTATGGACAGGAGGAATAACATCATATATATATATATACATTTATATAAGTATATATGTACATATAGTTTTAATATTATAATGCCAATAATTGTATCATGTATTCAGTAAATAACTACATAAGTAAAGTGGAACTAAATAATATGGTCATATAGTAATTCAATAATATGAATTAATAATATTATAATAATCATTCCAATACTTTATATTTTATTATATTTCAAATAGGACAGTGGTGGGGGGGGCAATAGACCCCTCACCACCCAGAAATACAGCTAGAAGATACAGCGGGACATTGTAATTATTATTATTATTATTATTATTATTATTATTATTATTATTATTATTATTCTTGTTATTATTATTTTATTATTATATTATTTCTTCTTCTTCTTCTTATTATTATTATTATTATTATTATTTGTATTATTAGATTATTTATTATTATTATTTATACTATTTATTTACTATTTTTGAAATTATTTATTTATTCTTGTAATAATCGTTATTTTATTATTATTATTTATTACTATTTATTATTTTCATTAACATTATTGTTATCATTATTTTTATTATTATTATTGTTGTTCATTATTATTATCATATTATATTATTATTAATAATAATATTATATTTTATAATTATTATAATATTAATGTTTTATTATTATTAATTGTCATTAACATTATTATTATCATTATCACTATTATTATTATTTATTATTATATTATATTTTATTATTTATTTTTATTATTATTCACATTATTATTATTATTATTCACATTATTATTATTATTGTTATGATTATGATCAGCTGGTGCCGTTGTCTTTGGTTACCACGTTGGTTTCCATGGTTTTGATTGGCTACGTCATTAACAACGAGCCTCCTCCACACGCGGCTCACCTGCTGATGTAAAAACAGAATCGCAGGTGGAAAAATGTGACAAAGACAAAATGAACACAATGACAAAGTCACTCTACTCATTTTAGAGAAAAGCTCATTGATTAGGACATAGTAATGTTGATCTCCACATTTAAAACCTGAACACATCTGATTGGATTATAAATGATTTCATCTTCATCTTTTATTCTTTATTCAGATTGAGGAACTGCTGGTTGTCAGAGATCAGCTGTTCTTCTCTGGTCTCAGCTCTGAAGTCCAACCCCTCCCATCTGAGAGAGCTGGACCTGAGTAACAACTACAACCTGCAGGATTCAGGAGTGAAGCTGCTGTGTGGTTTTCTGGAGAGTCCACACTGTAGACTGGAGACTCTGAGGTCAGACACCATGTTTTCTTTCTGTGCTGAGATGAATGTGATGTTAAGTTGTGCTGACAGTAAAGTGCAGACATAAGGCTGATATTATACTGATCCACACTGAGTATCTTAATGCTAAAGGCTGTTTTCTTCTTCAGTGGTTTAGTCCATTGACTGTGGCAGAGCAATGTTGAGCTCCACATTTAAAACCTTCATAGAACAAGAAGAATCTACACTGAATAATTCACTGTGAACCTCTTCAGCTCTGGATTTAATCTGATATTAACATCATTGTTTTAATAAATGAGAATAAAAACACATAAATACAATAAATAGATAAATAAACTTTATTATCAGACAATAACAATATTCAGTTCATGCTTTTCAAACATTTCATGAAACTGTTTATATTGACTGAACCTTTTAATTCTAAACATCTTTTATTTTTTATTCAGATTGAGTGACTGCAGTTTGTCAGAGATCAGCTGTTCTTCTCTGGTCTCAGCTCTGAAGTCCAACCCCTCCCATCTGAGAGAGCTGGACCTGAGTGACAACTACAACCTGAAGGGTTCAGATGTGAAGCTGCTGTCTGATCTTGTGGAGAGTCCACACTGTAGACTGCAGACTCTGAGGTCAGTAGAGGGTCTGAGTCAGTCCATGCTGGTTCCAGCAGTCTTGGACTAAACACAGATCCAGTATTTGCTGCTTTCCTCAGTGAAGCTGTGAGAGGAGAATGGGGACAGGCTTCAGGATTGGACAGACAGACAGACAGAGAGAGAACAGTCAGCCAATCAGAGAGCCAGAAGCTTGTTGTGATCATGTGTTTGAGTTGATGTGAAGACGACTGTTGTTGTTGTGTTCATGTGTTCAGGAAATAAAGCTGGATTCCAGCTGACAGCATTACAAGATGTATAGAGACAGTGGTCCTCATTCATCCAGTCTGATCTCACACTGTTTGTTCTCTCATTTCTACACTAAACAACTGATCAGTTGGTCTTTGTCACAGCTCTGAGATCAGTCTGACTGAAGCCTGTGTTACCGGCACCAGACCTAGGGGAAATCTGGACCAGCAGCAAGGGTTACACAGGCTAGGGAGCACTGTGTAGCCCATACATAAACTGTGGATTGACAGAGAGATGACGAAAGTTAGTGTCTTGCTCATGCCAGAGCTTGTTTATTTCTGAGCTGCGCATGTGCAGAGCTTGTAGCTACAGTCTCCCTAATGGATCCACAGCAGCACTAGAGCACCACCTGCTGGCGTAATACTGTACTACCTTCAGTGTTAGAATGACTCAATTATTACAAAAATAGAGGGGGTGTCTGCTAAACACAAACTTAACATATGGTGTTTTCCAACCCATTACACCTGCAAACAAGCATCATTACATTTAGTGACCATGTGGTCTTTGTACAGACCAGGACCTCTGCTGGAGTCCAGTACCCACAGCTGATGTGTTGCTGTTCAGTCTTTGTATGAACATGTAGGACCTTTAACATCAGATATATATCTGTCCATTTGTCTCTTGTTTGTCCAAATAGTTTGAATATTTACACATTTGTCCTGTAAGAGTTCAGATGAAACATTCAAATGTGACTGAGACTGTGGTTTTTATCAGCTTTGAACCCTAACAGCAGTAAATGCATCATTCCAGTGGGCAGTGAATGTCTCTCTGTTTCTGCAGTAATGATGCGTTCAGGGACTCTCAGCACTTTATTTCCACTGTGTACTTCAGTGAAATCTGCAGAGTCAGCAGACTTGATGTCCAAAGTGTGTGCAGGTCTGTGATCTTCAGCTCAGTGTGTTCACTCCAATACGTTAACATGAGAGCTGAAAGGAAGCAGGCTACACTACACAGCCGCTCCACTGCTGGTCTGAACTGGACTGAAGTCCCTGCTGCTCTTTATACTGGATGTGCTGATGGAGGGAGTCTCTGCAAACACTGATTTATCTCTGCTGTCTGTCTCCTTCTCGCCTCAGCTGGAACTGGTGATCTCAGTCAGAGTGTGAGTGGTGAGGAAGGAGGTTGTGTTGGAGGATCCGCTGTGTCCTGATGATCCAGAGAGGTTGAAGCAGCAGCATCAGCTCTGACTGGGCCATGTTACTGGGAGGTAGAGTGGAGAGGAGAGCTTCATCCAGCAGTGACTGACAGAGGAATCACAACCAGTGGAGACGACTCTCAGTGCTGCAGTCTGAACTGCTCTGAGATCAGCTCCCTGTGTGTTCCTCTGGATCATGTGACAGAGTATCATCAGTGTACAAACACACAACTGTATTATCACTGTATATGGCTGAGGACAGTTTGGTGACAGCGTTATCGAGTTGATTATTGATTTTCAAGATGGACTACTAAAAGAATCCAACGGTCGCTAACAATAATGTTAGATGTTGTTAGCTCGTGCAGCTAAACTGCCTGTATTCACACAAATTCCTCATTATGGATTCTTTCTTTGTTTCATTGTCTGATTTGTTAATTGGTATTGATTTGTTTGATAAGTGTCCACATGTAAGAATCATTTTCAAGATTGTCTTTTTTCATGATGAAGAACGTGTGTAAAGATTTACAATAAACTGAAGTCTTGAATTGTTCAGAGAGTAGAATCAGTGCTTGAACCTCCTCAGATAACGTTACTGTACTTCAGTATTTCTTTATTTTGTCCTTTTTACAGTTTTACACAAATGTCTGTTTCTGTTTCTTACATTTTAAAAACAGGATCGTTACTTGAGTGCTTCAGAGGGGAATTATCTTTTCCTTAAACTTATTTTCAGTAAAAAAAATCACATCTCCACACACCACCCTGCGCTAATCGCCACCAGCAGCGACTCCACACAACACGCAGACACAAAGACGAAAATAAGATCACACAAAGACACAAAAGGATTTAAAATGAAATCAGATCAAAATGGCCACACAAGGGTTACTTCCTGTTTCCAGTAGGTGGCGCTATCAGTATGATTGAATATTAGTACGGAGATGTGTTCAGGTTGGAGATTTGTGGAGATTTGAGAAAGTAAACTAAAGCTATGACAACTTTCTGTTTAATGGACACGCCTGTCGATGAACAGTCACAAAAACAACAACATTTTAATCGTGATGGTCTTCAGATTGCACTTCAATTTAAGTTCACACGATCAATTCCCTCGGAGGAAGGTTAGGCTCATCGCCAGGGTGGTGGGGGCTGATTTAAAATGAGAATTGTTTTTGGAGAAGACGGTGTTTCCTTAATGATGAGACATCGTAGTGATTCTGTGACTGAATACAGTAAATACACTCCTGAACAAAATCTTTAAAAAAACTACAAGTATTCACATTTCGCGTTGGTGGAACATAAAAATATCGTAAGTAGCTTCAAAATGCCAAAAGAAGAAACAGGAGCAAGAGACAAAACAATAGAGTAGACAATTTATTGAAAATTGTATTTAAACTAAAATAGGCTCAAAAAGTTTAAGACCAGTTCCTTGTTGGACCCGGATCACATGAACCCTCAGAACAACAGAGACGGATTATTATAATCAACCAACTTTAGAGCAAACGTTTCTCAATTCTTGTCACACTCTGTTTCCCAACAGCAGCTCAGCAGAAACACACACACACACACACACACACACACACACACACACACACACACACACACACACACCTGCAGGATTTATGACATCACAGCTGGTCTTGAGCCAATCACAGTGCAGAATGAAACTGACGATGAGGGAGGAGGAGGCGTCGTTTTAATAAGATTTATTATTATTTTTATTCAGTTTATTGATTTTTGTTTGTTGAAAAAAAACAAAATAAATCAATCAAATTATTATTTTTTTATGTCTTCAAACTGAACCTTTGACCTTTGACCTTTAAGGATTATATAGTTTAATTTTTACTGTGGATATAATGTGTGTTTATTACTGTTCAGGTTGTAGTTCCTGCAGTCGGCCACTAGAGGGAGATAAAGCTCACTGATTACTGGAGACTGAAGATTTAAAGACTCTTTAAAATGACCTGAAACATCTGGAACGATTTACATCTGAGGAAATAATATTTACAGTTTATTTAACTTTAATTTTATAACTTTATTTTATTATTGTATTGTATTTCTTTATTGGTGTATTTAAATTCTGTCTGTATTATATTTTTGTGTGTAACATGAAACAATTGCAAATCCCTTATTTTGTGATAAAACCTTTTATAATGATAAATACATTTCTTTGATTTAATGACACTATATTATTAAAATAAATCTTATTGTATGGTTGATATATTTTAAACAGAAAAAGATAAAGAAAACACAATAAATTGAATAATAAATCAAATAAAACATACTTTTTAATTAACTTTTTGGCTTCATTATTAAAAATATATATATTTTGTAATTAAATGTAAATGTGATTTATTGTTGTTTATTTTATTTTCAGACATTATTGGTCAGATTTTCTCAGTATTTTGCTGTTTTTAAATCTGATTTGTTGCATTAGATTCAAACTAGATTTTCACTTTTCAATACAAACAAGTTTGTAGTTTTATCAACATAAAGCTGAAGTTTAACTGAATTAATAGTTTAGTTTTGACCCCAAAATCAGCAGAAAATCACAGAATTCAACATCTCTAATTCCACTTTCTTTATTTACATACAAAACACAGTATAAAGTGTTACAGCGTCATAAAAAATAAATTCTGTACAAACGTTTGTGACTGTTAGAGAACAATCAGGTCGTGAAGGATATCTACAGATATTTACAGAAGAGCTTCACCGGGACGCGGCGGCTCGTGTGCTTCAGTACGGTCAAGATGGAGTTAAAAACTGACAACAAAAACAAAAACACTGCTGTGTGCTGCAAACATAATATGAACAAAAAAAACACCAAATTATGAGCTTTTTCCAGGACGTTGTTGGTTTGATAATAAAAAAAGCCAATGAGGAAAACAACAAATACAAAGACATCATTTTATTTCCTCCAAACAAAACCTGCAGCTTCAGTAAAACGCAGTAATTATTCAACAATCTTTGGTTTCTTTAATTAAAAGGAGAAAAAAAAACAGAAGTCTTAAACTGTTAAGTTGTCTTTGTTGCTAAGCGCTCTTCGACTCAAAAACGTCACCTGTCAATCAAACAATGTGGGCGGTACTAGTTGATGATCATGGCTGCTAATGCTAACGCTAACTACCACTAACTCTAACCAAACAGACAATGCAGCAGTTAAGAGCTACTCAACTGTTATTGACCCTTCCTAAACCCCGCCTAGCACGAACCCCCCCCCTTGTTGGTACCAAAAAAGGGGGGGCTTAGGGGCAGCGTAAGCAGGCATCAAACACAAATGAACGTCCTGTCCCCAACGCACAAAACACCCAAGCTTCTAGCTGGCCATCCACAGGGTGAAGGGGATGAGGAGGGTGGGCAGGGCGGTGCTGGGGGATATTCCCAAACACGCCATGGACAGCAGACCCAGCAGCGCCGTCAGCAGGACGTTACGCTGGTCCCGAATCAGCGACTTCAGCCACTCACAGAACTGGAAGACGGGAAATAATATTAATCAATATTTAATGTTTCAATAAGAGGAAACTTTATTAGAAACAGCAAAACATTCAAGTTTCCTTCAAAATCCTTTAAAAAACAAGTTTGTTTGTTGTTGTTAAAAGGAATCGACCGATGTATCGTTATCAGATTAACTAGCATCATTCAGGCTATAATGAGAAGTATAATGTCGTCCCTTTGAGGGAGGTTATTTTGCTAAATGGGGGGCAACAGGGGCCCACAGCTCACTTTTGCCCCGGGGCCCCCGGAGGGTTTGATCCGGCCCTGCTAGAATGTGCAAATCTCTTTTTTTAATCTTCCCAAAACATTTCAAGCTCAAGAAACTTTAAAGTGCAGAAAGATTTCTCCTGCAAATATTCCCTCAGTGAGAACTGAAGGAATCCAGCCTATAATTGATCTGTTGTTTATTTTACTGTGGGGCCCCCTGAGGCCCCTGTTAGAGCTCCTGTCGGACCCCCCCTTTAATGGACCTGGAAGGAGCCGACTCCCAGACTGCCGACAGGTCAGATGTTTAGGTTAGCAATTACAGGAAGTGAAACTCGATCGGGGGAAACTCTCTCTGCTGCAGGAGCTCAAAGACTGAATGGACAAACAGGCCGCGCCCCCTCACACCCCCTCCCCCACCTTTGACCCTCAGCTGGAACTGAAGGCTGCTGCGAAACAAGATGGAGGAAGAATCAGGGAGGTTTGTTTCAGAAAAGTAATCAATAAAGTTTAAACCCTAAAGATGTTCTTAATATAAACCCTTTTTATACTTTAATTATCTCTGTGTAACTGTTAGTGTCGGGGTCCGCCACTGGAGACTGATTACAGATCTATAATAATTTGATCTGATTGATCGATTGTCCTGGATTCATTGACTGCTAATGTCAAAATAATCGGAAAAACGACTTCCAGATGTTTGGTATGCGACTTGACGTCACATTACGTGGAAACATGGCGGATAAAAGTAAACGCTGGCTTGATGGTGAGATAGACGGATCACAGGAAGTGACAGTGAAACTATAAAAGTGCTGGACAAATGTGTGATGGCTTTTATTGTGAAAGGGTTGCAGGAAACACATCTGTCCATGAGGTTAGCAGTGACTGCGATCCTTTAGTGAAAACTCTACGAAACAAGACGAGTGTTTTTATTAAAATCCTCGAAGACTTTTCTGAACATCTGGATGAAAACATCCAAAAAATTTAAAAGATTTAAACCCATTTTCAAAATAAGAGTCCTCCAGAGCAGCTGTGTGACCCGACTGTGTGCGAGCAGACGAGAGGCACTAACTGGGGCTCTGAGAGGCTCCGCTGCCCTCCTTCATCACCATCATCATCATCGTCGTCGGTCTGGGCTGCTGCTGGTTGGTTTCTGGCTCCGGTCTGAATGCGGCTCTTGTTCTCAAGACTTTTTCCGAGGAGCGACCCAGATTTTCCTCTCGTTTAAAAGAAAAAAACAGTCTGCAGTGCTTCGCTTTGATCCGTCGTACCTGGACGGACTCGAGTGCAACAAATATGTCCGGCCGCTGGGAGGCTCAGGACTGCGTTTAAAGTGACATTTTGGTTGTTTTATAGCATTTTTACACTAAAGACATTCTCTCAGGCAGATTTGTTTTAAGTCTCTCCTACAATTATTTGTAGAAGACTGTTTCTTCACTATGAAAAGGATCCTAATGGATATAGAAACTTCAGTTACTACAGTTGTTTTTCCTCTAAAATATATCGATAATGTGATTTTATTTAAAACGTATTCATGTTAAAACAACATTATTATTATCAAATAAACTGACTTTCTTTATAAAAACAGGATTTGGTCTTATATTCGGGGCCACTCTCCTGTACCCGAGATCGACAGCAGCCTTCGAACACAACAGCGAGTGGTTTGGTTCATTCTGCGGTTTACTGGTGGAGCGCGACTCGGAGTCGGAGGCAGATGTTTTGCCTGAACATTCGGGGCTCAGTCCAAACCCTTGTGGGTGGTTTTGGAGCATTTTTCCCCCCAATTTATGGTCGATATGGTAAAAACATCACATTGTGATTAATTTGGCAGATATTGTGATATGATTTACGGCCGTTGTGGTTTTGGCATCACAAATTACATTTTCACTCAAAGTTCCTAAAAATGTGAAAATCTTTTGGGGCTCTGAACCAAACAAACATGTTTTCTTAAATGTGGAGCAACACAGAACTTTGTTAAAATGTTGTTTGTCACATTGTTGTTTTTCAGCCTTTCTGAGATAATAAAAAGCCTAAATTCTGCACATGATCTGGTAAAAACATGATAGTTGTCCAGTCATCCTGTTTGTGTTCATCATTCTGAAACCAGTCTCTTACAGATGACTCATTTTCACTTCTGAGGCCATAAAAAGGCAGAAATATTTGAGGTTTTCTCCTCATGAATAACTTTATGTCCAGAAGACAGTTAGTTTGCTCCCTGCGGTGACACGGCTGACCTGTAGGTGGCGATATTTCCCCGCTAACAGCGCTCCATTTATCTCCAGTGCCATCTGAGAGGAACTGACAAAAAGTTTGTTTTAAAAACCAAAAGTAATGTTATTGTTATGGATGTACGACAGGAACGGGTCCGTTTATCTGATTTCACAGCAGATTTCCTGAGAGGAAACAATGTCTTTAGGTGTTTTTTTGCAATAAAACTGCAGGAGAAAGTTAGATTATTCATGATTTTTTTGTATAATTGATAAAAACTTGAAGGCAACTTGTTCCAGTGAGAATAAACTCTGTAGTAGTTTGGTGACGTTTGATTAAATCTGCAGTTGCAGCAACTGGACAAAGATCCATTAACGACAGTTCGAGAGGAGGCGGAGAGTGGTTGTGAATTAAATGTTTTAATGTATAATAAAAATAATATAGTGAAATAAGGAGCCCCAGAAGCCCCCCACCCCTTCCGCTCCGCCCCTGCAGCTAGTGCGTAAAAGCGGATTCCTGCGTCTCCACCGAACCACGATAATGTGGATGTAACGACGCACAAAATGTACATCAATGTTCCACCCATACATCTGTTTATTGAGCTTTTATGGCGCTATAATCTGCGGTTAAACCCTTCAGAGGTCCGCAGCTGCTGTGA